>NW_025920109.1:1190827-1295197 GCF_902686445.1 Sciurus carolinensis | reverse complement strand
CAGAAGGGAAACACGTTGGGCTAACAAGTGCAAATTGGTTACTGTTGAGGGAAAGCAGCATGCAAGTGATGCTGCTCCTCCTCGCAATGGCGAGCCTGAGCCTTCCTCCAATAACAAAAACTCAGACGGAAAGGCAAACCCGGAACCTATGGGCCATTGTTAGCCTGGCCATATTTTTCACTTCTAACTAACACATTTCTTATCCTTTCTTTTCTTGTTTTTCACCAATTCCTCTACAAGCCTGTCAATTCTACTGATGATTTTTCAGGTCGTGCTGCTTTTGGTGACAAAGATATCTCTAGCCTTTCTTTGCTTTAACAGGAGGAATTTCTGCACTTTGCCGTTGGAATCATACTACAAATCAGACCCAGAGTAGAGCAACTCGTTCTGCTGACCCTAGCTGTAATATTGCTTTTCCTCCCACGTCAGCTTGTGTATTTCCTCCCTTTTATGTTTCTACCAACTAACATTTCTAATAACACCTCTTAACTGTTCACTAACCGTGTGCTATCTCTCACAATGCTGGAATGGTTCTTTTGCCACCCGTGCAAATTTTGATGCACATTTCTATCTTCCTACCAGTCCTAGTTTCTGTTGCAGATATAGAATTGCCAGTGCTATCATAAAGAAACAGGCGAGGCTTTGACATTGCAACAGCCGTGATCATTGCCACCACAGTCCTTGCAGTAGCAGCATTGACACAACCATAACAACGATCATTTGGCCGAAAATACAGTTGCAGCCTTACAGACCATAGAGACTCTATCAGAGAGTGGACTCACTATAAGAACAAGTGGATACCTTGCAAGAACTTTTGGAACTGGGATGCGTTTATTCCCTGAGAGCTGTTTGTGTTGCCCGTATTGTAACTCTACTGGGATGTATATTGTTTCTGTATTTAATATGGCTATATGGTTTTTCTTCTGTTTATAGATTTATCAAACAGCGGGCAGGCTTAGGAGCTATGGTGGTACTCCTCTGCCTTGGCCTCCTTCTCTTCATTCGTTTTGGCATGCATCTACGAGCTAGCCAATAGAGAGATCAAATTATCTTTCATCAGGCCATGACCGCCCTAAAGGCCGACAGCCCCCCATTAGTATGGCTCTTGATGCTGGACCGTAGTCAAAGACGGGTAATGAAGGAGGTGGCTGTGTACCAACCTAAGACAGGAGCTGCAGCATGCTCTGCAGGCTCTGATGACGGGTAAGGACATATGCTGACCACTCAGCCTAAGACAGACACGGTCCCGAGCCTTAGTTTAATATTAAAGAAGGGGGATATGTCGGGGTTTTCTGGGACCCCCAGCCTTGAGCACGGTCAAGATGGAGCCTGGCACTGAGCCAAAAGCGGCCAGCTATACAGTAAACAACCAGCGAATTCCAATGATTGGCTAGTTAACGATGTGATTAGAGCATGCCCCCCTCATTTACCTATTCTATACCTGCAGCTGTCCGTGCATTTACCTCGTGTACTCTCCCCTGATTGGTTGAAGTGTATATAAGCTTGGTGGGTGGGGGAGTAAGAGGCAGAAGCTGAAGCTGGGAGGGCACGGAAGCTGGGAGTAAGAAGAAGCTGGGAGAAGCTGAAGCTGGGAGTGGGCGGAAGCTGGGAGTAAGAAGAAGCTGGGAGAAGAAGAAGCTGGGAGTAAGGTGAGGAAGCTGGGAGAAGCTGAAGCTGGGAGTGGGCAGAAGCTGGGAGTAAGAAGAAGCTGGGAGAAGAAGAAGCTGGGAGTAGGAGCAGAAGCTGAGGGCAGAAGCTGAGAGTAGAGTCGCTGAAGAAGCTGAGAGTAAAGTAGCAGAAGAAGCTGAGAGTAAAGTAGCAGAAGAAGCAGAGAAGAAGAAGCTGAGAGAGGGGGGTAGAAGGGAGGAAGAAGAGCACGGGCAGGCGTGAGCCAAGCAGGAGAAGCAGAACGACCGGAGCAGGCGAGAGCCGAGCGGGAGAAGAGTGAAGTGCAGGAGAGGGAAAGAGAGCGAGAGAAAGGGATAAGATAAGAAGGAAAGAAAGGAAGACTGTACGCAATAAACTTCCAAAGCTTCAGACGTTTGTCGTGTCTCTCTCTGCGGGCAGAGGGAACGCGATAGCACTTAAAGGAATATCTGAGGTTTGTACTTATGGTGCCTGGAGGTGAATAGGGATGGTATTTTGCTGGGTAGTGAGAGTTATGTAGTAGGTGTACAGGTAGAATTTTTGACATTTGTTTAAAGGGCATTATAAGGTTTGTATGGAAGTCTCTCTGAGATTTGTATGGAGGACTCTTGATTGGGGTGTATAGGGATGGTGATCTTAGGTGAGTATTACAAACTCCCAAGTTGTGAAGGAATGTCCCCCTAATGTGAATAAGAAGAGATTTTTGAAATGAATTGCATGGATTAACTGAGATTTTAAGGGAGAGTTCTATGAAGTGGGTTAGAGGCCCACTGAATTTTGAAAGTAGGGTATTATGAGGTGTGCAGAAAAGTGGTGTGTGGTGTTTAGTGACAGTTCTCTAAGATGTGTGGGAATAGCTCACTGAGATTTGTGGGAAATATTTCTGAAATGTGTATGGAAGGCCCTCTGAGGTATAAGGGCACCTGTTCTGAGTAGGGAGGGCTTTCTCAGTTGTATAAGTTGGTGCCTGCAATATGTGTAGATAGGGTACTCTGATGTAGGTACAGAGGTCTCCCTGAGGTTTGTAGTGCAGTTGCTCCGATGTGTTGGGAGGTATCAGGTGGGCAGAAGAAATCTCTGTGGGTATAAATGACTTTTGTCTGTGTAGAAATGCTATCTGGTTTGTGTACAAGAGCCCTTTGAATTTAATAATGAGATTCATCTGATAAGAATAGGAAGAATACACTAAGGTGTGATGGGAGTGTTCTTTGATTATACTACAGGGGATATCAATGTTCTTTAGGAAGGTCAATCCAAGGAGAATCACAAGTGGTCTTTGAGTTGTGCAGGTACAGTACTCAGAAGTAATTAGGAAGAATTTTTGGTGTGTAGTGAGGTCTATCTGAGATGTGTAGGTAGGTAGTGTTTACTAAGTTGTTTAGTAAAGGCATTCTAAAGTTTGAATTAACACTTCTCTGGCATCTCTAAGGAGTATTCTTTGTGGTGTATGAAGAGGGTTTTCTTTATTGTTTAGGTGTTGCTCAAAACTTGTTGAGGAAAAATCCCTAAGGTGTGTGTGTATGGTACTTTTAAGTGTGTATGAAGGGCTCTTGAATTAAATAGGGAGGGATTACTTACATGTGTAGGGAGGTGTATTTTAGGTGTGGAGGAAAGGTTCTCTTGGTTATCTTCATTGCGTAGGAGGCCTCTCTGAGTTATGTTTGGAGAGCCCATTGATGGTTGTAGGAGAGTTCCTTAATGTGTGTGGGAGGGCCCCCTGAAGTGAGTTGAAAGGGTTCACAGATGTGCATAGGGATGGTGTTCTTTGCTGGGAAGAAAAAAACCTCAGTAAGTTGTTTACAGACAAACTTTTGAGGTGAGTATTGAGAGCACTGTGAGATTAGTAGGGAAGACAAACTGATAAAAAAGGGAAAGAACTATAAATTTTGTGCTAGATTTAGGGTGTGGCTTACAGTTTTGGGTCAGGATCCATATCTTGCTCAGTGTGAGAGGCAGGGACTGACCTCTGTGATATGTAGGGAGGACTTGTGTTTATGGTTATGGTTAGGATTAGGGTTATGTTAAGGGTCATAGTCAATATTTTCAGTGTATAAAGAATGACTCAGGGATGAATTGAAAGGACTCCTTGAGATGTGTATTAATAGATTTCTAAGGTGAGTATACAGGCTCTCTGTTGTGTTTAAAGAAGGCTTTTCAAGAAAAGTAGTTAGTAGGGAGTGCTTTGAAAGGAGTATATTTTGCACCCACTGAGGTATACAGACATGCCTCACTGAGATGTGTAGAGATAGTTCTCTGAGGTGTTTAGGGACTGCTCTTTTTTTTTTTTCGGTACTGGGGATTGAACCTAGGGCCTTGTGCTTGTGAGGCAAACACTCTACCAACTGAGATATATCCCCAGCCTGGGACTGCTCTTGATATGGGTAGGGAGGGCTACCTTTGATGTGTATGAGGGTACACTTAGGTGTGTAGGGAGTGTCCTCTGACATTGGTAGCATGTGACTTCTGACCTGTGTAAAGAGGGCTTTATGAGTTTTGTAGGAGGGTTCCATAATGTGTGTCATAGAACACGTTAACGTGTGTGAATGTGCCACTGATATGAGTTGGGAGGACACACAGTAGTGCAGAGAAAAGGTGCTTTGTGATGTGTAGAAATGGTTCAGTGAGTTGTGTTTGTAGAGTCTTTTGAGGGAAGAAATGAGATCTCTGAGAAATCAGTAGGGAGAGCAAATTGATATAGAAGGGAGAAAACTGATAGAATACAAGGTAGTGTCTCTATCTTCTTGTATTTGCTGACATTAGCTTTGTGGCATAATATATGGTCTATTTTAGAGAAGGATCCATGTGCTGCTGAGAAGAAAGTGTATTCGCTCCTTGGTTGGATGGTATATTCTATAAATGTCTGTTAAGTCTAAATTATTGATTGTGTTATTGAGATCTATGGTTTCTTTGTTCAATTTTTGTTTGGAAGATCTGTCCAGTGGTGAAAGAGGTGTGTTAAAAACACCTAGTATTATTGTGTTATGGTCTATTTGGTTTCTAAAATTGAGAAGGATTTGTTTGACATACATGGATGAGCCACTGTTTGGGGCATAGATGTTTATGATTGTTATATCTTGCTGATTTATGCTTCCCTTAAGCAGTATGAAATGTCCTTCTTTATCCCTTCTAACTAACATTGGCTTGAAGTCCACATTATCTGAAATGAGGATGGATACTCCAGCCTTTTTGCTGAGCCCATGTGCATGGTATGTTTTTCCCCATCCTTTCACCTTTAGTCTATGGGTATCTCTTTCTATCAGGTGAGTCTCTTGCAGGCACATATTGTTGGATCTTTCTTTTTAATCCAATCTGCCAGTCTATGTCTTTTGATTGATGAATTTAGGCCATTAACATTCAGGGTTATTATTGAGATATGATTTGTATTCCCATTCATTTGGTTCATATTTAAAATTTTTGACACATCTTGGTTCCTCCTTTATTTGACAGTTCCTTTACGATAATTCCTCCATTTGCTGATTTGCTTCATTGTTTTTTATCTCTTCCTCATGAAATATTTTGCTGAGAATGTTCTGTAATGCTGGCTTTCTTTTTGTAAATTCTTTTAGCTTTTGTTTATCATGGAAGGATCTTATTTCATCGTCAAATTTGAAGGTAAGTTTTGCTGGGTATAAGATTCTTGATTGGCATCCATTTTCTTTCAGAGCTTGAAAAATGTTGTTCCAGGCCCTTCTAGCCTTTAGGGTCTGGATTGAAAAATCTGCTGATATCCGTATTGGCTTCCCCCTGAATGTAATTTGGTTCTTTTCTCCAACAGCCTTTAAAATTCTGTCTTTATTTGTATGTTAGGTATTTTCATTATAATGTGCCTTGGTGTGGGTCTGTTGTAATTTTGTGTATTTGGAGTCCTATAAGCCTCTTGGACTTGATCTTCCATTTCATTCTTCAGATTTGGGAAATTTTCTGATATTATTTCTTCAAATAGATTGTTCATTCCTTTGGTTTGTTTCTCTAAGCCTTCTTCAATCCCAATAATTCTCAAATTTGGCCTTTTATTCTATCAGATCATAATGGATTGAAGTTACAAATTAATGAAAGAGTAAAAAACAGAAACTACTCCAACACCTGGAGATTAAACAATATGCTACTATATGATGAATGGATAACAGAAGATATTAGGAAGGAAATTAAAAAATTCTTAGAGGTAAACGAGAACAAAGAAACATCATATCAAAATCTCTGGGACACTATGAAAGCGGTACTTAGAGGAAGATTTATTTCATGGAGCGCATTTAATAAAAGAAGTAAAACTCAAAAAATAAATGACCTAACACTACAGCTCAAAGCCCTAGAAAAAGAAGAACAGACCAACACCAAAAGTAGTAGAAGACAGGAAATAGTTAAACTGAGAGCTGAAATCAACAAAATTGAAACGAAAGAAACAATACAAAAAATTGACAAAATAAATAGTTGGTTCTTCGAAAAAATAAACAAAATTGATAAACCTTTAGCCACACTAACAAAGAGAAGACGAGAGAAAACCCAGATCACTAAAATTCGGAATGAACAAGGAAATATCACAACAGACACGACTGAAATACAAAACATAATTAGAAGCTATTTTGAAAATCTATACTCCAACAAAATAGAAAATTTCGAAGACATCAACAGGTTTCTAGAGACATATGAATTGCCTAAACTGAACGAGGAGGACATACACAATTTAAATAGACCAATTTCAAGTAATGAAATAGAAGAAGTCATCAAAAGTCTTCCAACAAAGAAAAGTCCAGTACCAGATGGGTTCTCAGCCAAGTTCTACAAAACTTTTAAAGAAGAACTCATTCCAATACTTCTGAAAGTATTCCAGAAAATAGAAGAGGAGGGAACTCTCCCAAACTCATTCTATGAAGCCAATATTACCCTGATTCCTAAACCAGACAGAGACACATCGAGGAAAGAAAATTTCAGACCAATATCCTTAATGAACATCGACGCAAAAATTCTCAACAAAATTTTAGCAAATCGCATACAAAAACATATTAAAAAGATAGTGCACCATGATCAAGTGGGTTTCATCCCAGGGATGCAAGGTTGGTTCAACATCAGGAAATCAATAAATGTCATTCACCATATCAATAGACTTAAAGTCAAGAATCACATGATTATTTCGATAGATGCAGAAAAAGCATTTGATAAAATACAGCACCCCTTCATGCTCAAAACACTAGAAAAAATAGGGATAGTGGGAACATTCCTTAACATTGTAAAGGCCATCTACGCTAAACCCATGGCTAATATCATTCTAAATGGTGAAAAACTGAAAGCATTCCCTCTAAAACCTGGAACAAGGCAGGGATGCCCTCTTTCACCATTTCTATTCAATATCGTCCTTGAAACTCTAGCCAGAGCAATTAGACAGACCAAAGAAATTAAAGGGATACGAATAGGAAAAGAAGAACTCAAACTATCCCTATTTGCTGATGATATGATGGTATACTTAAAGGAACCAGGAAATTCCACCAGAAAACTTTTAGATCTCATAAGTGAATTCAGTAAAGTAGCGGGATATAAGATCAATGCACATAAATCTAAGGCATTTTTATATATAAGCGATGAATCTTCAGAAACAGAAATTAGGAAAACTACCCCATTCACAATAGCTTCGAAAAAAATAAAGTATTTGGGAATCAATCTCACAAAAGAGGAGAAAGACCTCTACAATGAGAACTACAGAACACTAAAGAAAGAAATTCAAGAAAACCTTAGAAGATGGAAAGATCTCCCATGTTCTTGGATAGGAAGAATTAATATTGTCAAAATGGCCATACTACCAAAAGTGCTATACAGATTCAATGCAATTCCAATTAAAATCCCAATGATGTACCTTACAGAAATAGAGCAAGCAATTATGAAATTCATCTGGAAGAATAAAAAACCCAGAATAGCTAAAGCAATCCTTGGCAGAAAGAGTGAAGCAGGGGGTATCGCAATACCAGATCTTCAACTCTACTACAAAGCAATAGTAACAAAAACGGCATGGTATTGGTACCAAAATAGAAAGGTGGATCAATGGTACAGAATAGAGGACACGGACACAAACCCAAATAAATACAATTTTCTCATACTAGACAAAGGGGCCAAAAATATGCAATGGAGAAAAGATAGCCTCTTCAACAAATGGTGCTGGGAGAATTGGAAACCCATATGCAACAGAATGAAACTAAACCCATATCTCTCACCATGCACGAAACTAAACTCAAAATGGATTAAGGATCTCGGAATCAGACCAGAGACCTTGCATCTTATAGAAGAAAAAGTAGGTCCAGAGCTCCAACATGTCGGCTTAGGACCAGACTTCCTCAACAGGACTCCCATAGCACAAGAAATAAATGCAAGAATTAATAACTGGGATAGATTCAAACTAAAAAGCTTTCTCTCAGCAAAGGAAACTATCAGCAATGCAAAGAAAGAGCCTACAGAGTGGGAGAAAATCTTTGCCAATCATACTTCAGATAGAGCGCTAATCTCCAGAATCTATAAAGAACTCAAAAAACTCTACACCAAGAATGTAAATAATCCAACTGACAAATGGGCTAAGGAAATGAATAGACACTTCACAGAAGAAGATCTACAAGCAATCAACAAACATATGGAAAAATGTTCAACATCTCTAGTAATAAGAGAAATGCAAATCAAAACCACCCTAAGATTCCATCTCACCCCAATTAGAATGGCGATTATCAAGAATACAAGCAACAACAGGTGTTGGCGAGGATGTGGGGAGAAAGGTACACTCTTACATTGCTGGTGGGGCTGCAAATTAGTGCAGCCACTCTGGAAAGCAGTGTGGAGACTCCTTAGAAAACTTGGAATGGAACCACCATTTGACCCAGCTATCCCTCTCCTTGGCTTATACCCAAAGGACTTAAAATCAGCATATTACAGAGATACAGCCACATCAATGTTCATAGCTGCTCAGTTCACAATAGCCAGATTGTGGAACCAACCTAGATGTCCTTCAATTGATGAATGGATAAAGAAAATGTGGTATATATATACAATGGAATATTACTCAGCCATAAAGAATGATAAAATTATGGCATTTGCAGGCAAATGGAGGAAACTGGAGAATATCATGCTAAGTGAGATAAGCCAATCTCAAAAAAACAAAGGAAGAATGATATCACTAATAAGTGGATGATGACACATAATGGGGGGTGGGAAGGGTTAGTGTTGGGGTTGGAGTTGGGTTTAGGGAGGGGGGCAGGAATGGAGGAAGGAAGGACTGTATAGATGGAGGGGAAGGGTGGGAGGGGAGGGGGGAAGGGAAAAAATGGCTAATGAATCAAACAACATTACCCTATGTAAATTTATGATTACACAAATGGTATGCCTTTACGCCATGTACAGACAGAGAAAAAACATGTATCCCATTTGTTTACAATAAAAAAAATAAATAAAATAAAATAAAATAAAAAAAGAAGGGAGAAAACTATGATGATAGGTTGTGGGTTGTGGTTGGCTTTCAGGTTTAGGGTCAAGTCATAATCATGGTCAGTATCATGGTCAGGAAGGGTCCTCTATTTTATGTAGGGAGGCCTTGCAGTTAGATTTAGGGTTAGGTTCAGGATCAGGGTCAGCATTTGTGGTGTATATAGAAGGCCTGTGTAGTGACTCAAAATTGTTCTCTGAGGTGTGCATTGAAGGCTCTCTGAGGTGCATAGATAGGCTATTTGAGGTATTTAGAGAGGACTTGCAAAGAATTATAGTTATCAGAAGGGGCTTTAAAACAAGTATAGTTTGTATTCAGTGAGGTATGTACAGATGTCTCTCTGAGTTGTGTAGAGATTGCTTTGAGGTGATTAGAGAGTGCCTTTATTTATTTGCATGGAGGACAGTCTAAGGTGTGTAGGGAGGGTTTTCTGAAGTTAGTAGTGCATGGTCTTTGAGCTGTGTAGAGTACACTATGAGGTTGTAGGAGTACTCTATAACATACCAGAGGGCTATTAGACACGTGTGGGTGGTCCAAGTGTGAGGGGTTGAGAGGGCTCACACAGGTCTGTACAGAGTGTTTACTGAAATGAGTAGAAAGAACTCTAGTGAATTGTGCTCAGAGAACCATTTGTGATGAGAAGAGAGAGCTCTAAGAGATGAGTATGGAGGACAAATTCATATAGAAAGGAGACATTATGAGGTGTGGAATGGAGTATCTCTTGTTGTGTAGGTATGATTCACTTAGATGAGTAGGGAGGGCTCTCTGAGCTTTGATGTGTAGGTTCCCTGAGGTGTTTGATGAGAACTCATTAAAATGCATAGGGATGGCACACTGATATGTGAAGGGAAGACTGTCAGGGGTGTGTAGGGTGGTCCCTATTAGATGTGCAGAAGAATCTATCAGGGGTGTCAGAGGGCTTTACATCTGAGGAGAAATACTGTCTCAGTTGTGTAGGGAAGGCTCTCTGAAGTGAATAGTGTGATAACTTTGATTTGGGTTTGAAGAACATACCAAAGTTTGATGGGAGGATCCTTTGAAGATAGTATATGGAATCTCTGAAGTGTTTGGGGAGAGCACTCAATGGAGTATCAAGAGGGATCTTTGAGGTTTGTAGTTTGGGCCTTTGGCAGTGAATAGAGAGGGCTTTTTTGTGAGTAGTGTACACTACCTGAGATGCACAGGTAGCATGTTTTTTTTTTTGTGTGTGTGTGTGTGTGTGTGTGTGCTGGGGATTAGAGCGCAGAGACTTGTGCATGTAAGGTAAACACTCTACCAACTGAGCCATCTCCCTAGCCCCAAACAGGTAGAGTTCTTTTAGGTTTGAGATTTGATGATATTGCATTCTGAGATTTGTATGAAAACCTCTCTGACTGAGATTTAAAGAGAGGATAGTTGAATGGGGTGTTTAGGGAGTGTCCTCTTTGGTGAGAAGTATGTACTCTCAGAGGAGTTTAGATATATATTTCTTTCTTTTTTTTGTGGTGCTAGGAATTGAACCCAGGGCCTTGTGCATGCAAGGCAAGCACTCTGCCAACTGACCTATATCCCCAGCCCTCTAGATATGTATTTCTAAAGTAAGTAAGTGGAGAATTCTGACGTGAATAAGGAGGAAAAACTGAGGTTTGAAGGGAGGGCTCTATGAGTGTCTAACAGAGCCCTCTGAATTGTAAAAATAGTGTAGAGAGGCAGTGTGTAGTATTTGGTAACTGCTCTCCAAGATTTGTAGGGATTGATAAATGATGTTTGTAGTATAGACTTCTATGATATGAATAGATGACCCTCTGTTGTGTAGCATGGGTGCTTGTTATGAGTGTGGTGGGCTTTCTGAGATATGGAGAAAGGTGGACTGTGAGGTGTGTAGGAAGGGAAGGGCTCCCTGAGATTTTCTGTGTGGGCTCTCTGAGGTGTGTAGAGAAGTATCCATTTGGTGTGCAGAAACTATCTCTGAGGTGTGAAAAATGGCTTTTGCCCATGCAGGAGTGCTATCTCAGTTGTGTATTGGGGGCCCTGTGAAGTAAATATAGATATCCATCTGATATAAGCAAGGAGAACACCCTGTGGTGGATGGTATCTTTTAGGATAGTAGCCAGAATCTCTGAGGTGTGTAGGTAAGGTACTTGGAGGTGAGTAAGAAGAGTTTTTGGTGAATATTGAGGTCTATCTGAGATGCATGGGTAGGGCTTTGCTGAGGTGTATAGCATGAAAATTCTGAGGTTTGAATTAACATTTCTCTGGAATTTTTAGGGATTACTCTCTTGGGTGTATAAGGAGGGCCTTCTAAGTTATTTAGGGTTTGTTCAATGAAGTGTATAGGGTATGTCTCTAAGGTGTGTATAGATGGGATTTAGAGTTGAGTAGAAATGGTTCTTAATGTGAGTAGGGAGAAAATCCTTAGATGTATAGGGAGGTATGTTGGAGGCATATAGGAAATTTCCCCAAGGGGTGAAAGCGGATTCTTTTCATTGTGGAAGGAGGGCTCTATGAGATATTGTGGGAGGGGTCTCTGAGGGGTGTAGGAGGGCTTTATGAGATTTGTAGGAGGGCTAATTGACATGAGTGTGAGTGATCAATTAAGTAAGTAGAGGTATTTTTTTGTGTATATGGAAGGCCAGTCAAAAGGGATTTCTGAGATTGTAGTGATGGTTTTATGAGGTTAATAGAAAGATTCACTCAAGTGTTTAGAAGGGCTTGGAAATGAGTATTGTATGTACTCACTTATTTGTATAGTGATGTCTATTTTAGGTGTGTAGGGACTTCTCTTGAGACATATAGTGAGGACGTTATTCAATGTGTCATGAGGGCACTCAGATGTGTATGGAGGCTTCTGTGATTTTTGTATGAAGTTGATTCTGAGCTTAGAAGGGAGGGTTACTCTTAGGTTTAAGGTTAGTTTTTGAGGTTAGGGCTTGGACTAGGATTATATTTAGAGTTAGCATTAAAATTAGGCGGTTAGTGTTAGAGTTAGAGGGTTGAGGTTCAGTTCAGTGTTAGTGTTAGGATCAAAATCAGTATTTGCATTGTAATGGGAAGGCCTCTGTTGTGTGTTCAAATTGCTCTCTGAATTGTTGTAATGGCTCTCTGTGGTGTATTATGAGGGTTCCTTGATGTGAGTACACAGGCTCTCTTAGGTGATTAGGTAAGGCTTCTAAAAAAATATATTGAGTACTCACTCACTGAGGTCTGTAAGGATGTTTTCTGAGGTGTTTACGAACTGTTCTTCAGATGTGCAGTGAGGGTATTCTTTTCTGTGTCAGCAAGAAACTAAGATGTGTGCACACAGTGACCTCTGACATTTGTAGGAAGTGACCTCTAAACTGTGTAGGTAGGGGACTATTATGTGTGTCAGAAGGCTCCTTTACATATGTGGGGGAGTGCTCCGAGATGAGCTGAGAGGGTTCACAAAGGTGAAACAGGAAGGTGCTCTGTAAAGTGTAGAAAGGGATTACTTAATTGTGTTTCAAGGGCCATTTGAGGTGAGTAGTCAGAGATTTGTGAGATGAGTAGGGAGAAAAACCTGATAAATGAGGAAAGGCACCATTATATTAGGCTTAGGGTCAATATTTAGGGCCAGGTTCAGGTTCATGGTCAGTGTCAGTGTCAAGGAGGGCTCCCTGGTATGTAAGGAGGACTGAATTTTAGGCTAAAATTAGGATTAGTGTCAAGCTCAGGGTCAGATTCAATATTTGCCATTTATAGGGAAGGCCTCTGGTGAGGCAGAAGGTCTCTAGAAGATATATATTGAGGACTTTCTGTCATCAGAAGATAGACTCTCTGAGTTGTTTATAATGCACTTGCAAAAGGAATTTAATTAGTAGAACTGTCTTGCAAAGGAATCTATTTTGAACAAACTGAGATATATAAGGACGTCCCTCTGAAGTGTGTGGGAAATTCATTTGAGGTAAGTAGAACAAACTTTCTTTGATGTCTAAGGAGGACACTCTGAGATTATTTGGAAGGTGCTTTTGGTTGGTATTATGTGACTGTGGAGGGAGAGAACCATGACATGTGTTAGATAACTCTACAAAATGTGTTTGAGATCTCCTAGTGGTGTGTGGGAGGGTTTCCTGAGGTGAGCTTGAAGGGCTCACAGAGGTGCATAGGGAGGGTGTTCTGTCAATTGTAGAAACAGCTTGATGAGTAGTGTTTGGTGGACCTTTTAAGGTAAGGCTCTGTGACATGAGTAGGGAGAAAGCACTGATATAGATGAGAAGGTTCTATGAAATTAAAGTTAAGATTAGCTATAGGATCAGTAAAGTGTCAAGGTCAGGGTCATGGTCACTGTCAATGTCAGCAAGGGCCCTCTGTGGTATGTATGATGGGCTTAGTGTTAGGGTTAGAGTTAGGGTTGGGTTCTGGGTTGGGGTCAGTATTTTGAATGCATAGGGAAGGCCTCTGTTGTGAATTGAAAGGGCTCCCTTAGGCATGTACTGAGAGTTTTCTGAGGTGGGTAGATGAGCTTTCTGAGGGATTTAGAGATTACATGAAAGAAGAGTAGTTAGTAAATAGGGATTTTAAAGGAATCTAATTTGTACTAGATGAGGTGTGTATAGAAGTCTCTCTGAGGTGTGTAGAGACTGCTGTTGAGGTAAGTAGGAAGGGCTTTCTTTGATGTAAATGAAAGTTACTTTGAGGAGTGTAGAGAGAGCTCTGAGGTTAGTAACATGCAGTCTCTGATCTGTTTAGAGGAACTTCTATAAGGTCTGTAGAAGAGATCTTTTATGTGTGTCAGAGATCTCTACAATGTTTTGAGGTGAGTTGGGAGGGGTCACTCAGCTGTATAAAGAATGTGTACTGAGATGAATAGAGAGGACTCAGTGAGTTTTTCTGGAGGATCTCTTTAGCTGAGTAGTGAGAGCTCTGTAAGAAAAGTAGGAAGGAAAAACTGATGTAGCAGGGAGGGCCTTATGAAATGTGAAGGGGGCCTATGTCACGTGTATGTCAGACACACTGAAATGTGTAGAAAAGTCTCTGAGCTTTGTAGTTTAAGTTCTCTGAGGTGTATAGTGAGGGCTCATTTAAATTCATAAGGATGGCATACTGATGTGTGTGTGAGGGCTCTCACAGATGTGCAGGGAGTTTTCTATTAGATATGCCAGGGGATCTATGGGGGTGTAAGTGGGCCTTATGTCTGAGTATAGCTGTTAACACAGTTTTGGAGGGAGGACATCCAGAAGTAAATAGTGAGATTACTTTGATATGTTTAGGGAGAACACACTGTGTTTTGATGGGAGGGTTTTTTGAGGATAGTACAAGAAATCTCTGAATTGTTTGTGAGAACTTTCAATGGAGAATGATGGGGGCTCTCTTAGGTGTGTACATGCAGCACCCAGAGATGTGTGGGGAGAGTTCTTGGATGGAAGTGAGATCTATCTGTGCCGTGTTTGTAATATTGTTTGAGGTGTGTAGCATGGGCATTCTGAGGTTTTAATTAACATCTCTCTGGTGTTTATAGGGAGTGTTTTCTGGGATGTATATGGAGGGCTATCTGAGTTGTTTGGGTGTTGCTCAATAAAGTGTGGAGGAAGCATCCCTAAGCTGTGTATGGATGGCACTTTGAGGTGTTTAAGAAGGGAGCTTGATGTGAATATGGTGGGACTACTTAGATGTGTAGAGGAATAAGCCTGTGGTGTGTAGGAAATATTCTCTGTGGTGTATGGTTGGCACTTTAAGGTGTGTAGGAAGGGCTCTTGATGTGAGTAGGATGAGATTACTTATATGTGTATGGGAATGAGTTTGTGGTGTGTAGGAAATGTTGTCTGGGGTGTTAAAACAGGTTCTCTTTGTGTAGGGAAGTCTCTCTGTTATATGTATGGAGGGCCTTCTGAAAGGTGTAGGGGGGATTTATCAGGTTTGTCAGTGGACTTCTTGCTATGAGAGGGAGGGCTCACATAACTGAATAAGTAGGGCTTTTGCAGTGTATAGGAAAGACTTCTGACATGAGTGGAAAGAGCTCTCTGAGATGTGTAGTGACGGCTTTCTGAGGTGAGGAGAAATTCTCCCTGAGGTTATGAAAGAGCACCGCATAGAAGTATAGTTAGTACAAAGGTCTTGTATAGGAATATAATTTGTACTCAGTAAGGTATATATGGATGTCTACCTGAGGTTGTCTACACAAGTAGGTACTATTCTTGATATAAGAATGGTTTCCATTGATATTTATGGAGCATACAATGATATGTGTAGAGAGGGGTCTTAAGATTTGTAGTGTGCAGCTGCTGAGCTGTGTAAGGAGGTGTGCATGAATTGTGTAAGAATGCTATATGATGCTTGTCCTAGGACTCCTTTTTGTGTGTGAGAGGGCCCCTGAAGTGAGTTGGGATGGCTCACAGAGTTGCACAGGGTTTGTGAACTGGAAATTGTAGAAAGAACTCAGTACACTGTGTTTAGAGGGCCATTTGAGGTGGATAGTAAGAGTTTAGTGAGATGAGTAGGGAGAAAAAACTGGTGTAGAAGGGAGAGCTCTATGAGTTTAGGGTTAGGTTAGGCCTAGGTTTAGGGTTTAGGATCAGGGTCAATTCAAGATCAGTTTCAGGTTCAGGAAGGACTTTGGCATGTAGGAAGAACTTAGGTTTATGCTTAGAGTTAGGGTTAGGTTCAGAGTAAGAGTCCATATTTATGGAGTATAGGGAAGGCCATGGTGGAGAGTCAGAATTGTTCTCTGAGGTGTGTATATTGAAGTCTCTGTGAGGTGAGTATATAGACTCTTTGAGGTAAATATAGAGGGCTTGCAAATAACATTGTTTCTTCTTGTAAAGAAGTATGGTTGTACTCAATGAGTTATGTAGTGACTTCTCTGATGTGTGTAGGAACTGCTCTAGATTTGAGTATGGAGGGTACACTTTGCTGTGTATGGAGGTTAAACTGAGGTTTGTAGAGAACTCTCTCTGAATTTGGTAGCATGTGGTCTCTGAACTGTGTTTTGTGGATTTTATGTGGTGTGCAGGATGGCTAGAGAGCAACAAGAAGTGTTGGAGTGTCCTTTCAGTTGAGTTGGGAGGGCTCACTTAGGTGTATAGATAGGGTGCACTGAGATGAGTAGAAAGGGTACAGTTAGTTGTGTTTGTATGTTTGTATGATGTGAGTAGTGAGAGCTCTGCTACATGATTAAGGAGGACAAATTGATGTAGAAGGGAGGGTCTCATAAAGTTTGTAAGGGGGATCTATATGGTCTGAAATTAGGAATCATGGAGATGAGTAGAGTGAACTCTGAGCTTTGCCATGTATGTTAACTGAGGTGTGTAGTGAGGCCTAATTGAAATTTAGAGGGATAATACTCTGATGTGGTTTTGGAGGACTCTAAGAGTTGTGTAGTTATATTAGGAAGGCAAAGGGATCTATGAGGGGTGTAGGAGCTCTGTTTGACATAGTAGAAATGCTATCTCATTTATGTACGGAGGGACTTCAGTGAGTAGTGAGATATCTGATATGAGTAGAAAGAATAAACTCAGGTGTGGTGAGAGGAATATTTAAGGATATAAGAGAGAATCTCTGAGGTGTTTTTGTAGGACACTCAGAAAAGTATCATGGGTGTTCTTTTAGGTTTGTAGTTTTGGCCCTTGGAGGTAAATATGGAGGGCTTTTTGTTAGTTTTGAGGGCTACAATAGATGTGTAGGTAGGGTTTTTAAAGGTTTTTTGATAGCGCATTCTGAGGTTTGCATAGAAGTCTCTCTGAGATTTGTAGGGAGGACTGTTGAATGAGGTGTATAAGGTGGGTGCTCATTGACAAAAATTAAGAGTTAACTCAGGTGTGTATTTGTGGACATCTATGGTGAGTAAGGAGAGATCTCTGAGATAAATGAGGACAAACTGAAGTTTGAAAGGAGGGCTCTATGAGTTATGTAACAGGGCCCTCTGAATAGTGAAATTATGCCATTCTGAGGTGTGTAGAGGTATGGTGTGTAGCGTGTAACAACGGTTCTCTGGTCATAACATTGATACAGTGATTGATAATTTGTGTAGGAAATGTGTCTATGGTGTGTATGGATGGCCCTCTGAATTCTGTAGAAAGGGCAGGTATGAGTAGGTAGGGTTCTGAACTGTGTGGAGAAGTGACTGCTATGTGTGTAGGAAGTGTTCACTGAAATGTGAAGGAAAGGTTCTCTGAGATTTGTAGTGCAGATGATTCGAGGTGTTCAGAGAAGCCTCTATTAAGTATGCAGGAGGAAACTATAAGGGGTGTAGAGGGCTTTTGTCTACATAGGAGTGCTCTCTGTTGTGTACTTTGGACCCTCAGAAATGAATAATGAAATCTATCTGCTATGACTAGGTAGAACACAATGAGATGTAATGGGAATATTCTTTGGGTATAATAGGGGAATCCCTACATTGTTTAGGGAGGTCACACAACAGTGTTTCCAGTCTTCTCTGAGGTGTGTCAGACCAACCCTCAGAGGTGAGTAGAGAGGACATTTTGATGAGTAGTTAGTTGTACCCCAGTTGTGTAGAAGGGCGTGTTGTTTGTAGCATGGAAATTCTGAGATTTGAATTAACATCTCAGTGGAATTGATAGGAAGCACTCTCTGGGGTGTATAGGAAAAGCTGAGTTGTTTAAGTGTTGCTCAATAAAGTGTGAAGTCAGTGTACCTATGGGGTATATGAATGGGAATTTGAGGTGTGTAGAAATAGCTCTTGGTATTAGTAGGGAGCCATTATTTAGACATGTGGGGAAATGAGTTTGAGGTGTGAAGTAAAGATTCTCTGAGGTGTTAAGTAGGTTTTCATTTTTATGTAGGGTGGGCTCTCTGACATGTAGGGAGAGCACTCTGAAGGATGTAGGAGAGCTTTATGAGGTTTGTAGGAAGACTTATTGATGAGAGTGTAAGTGTTCACTTAAGCGAATTACAAGGATATTTTCAGTGTATAGGAAACGTCTCTGTGGTGAGTAAATGTTATTTCTGAGGTGTGTATTACAGGCTCTCTGACATGAGCAGAAATCTCTCTAAACTGTTTACTAAAGATTTGCTAAGAGGTATAGTTACTAGGTCTTTTGAAGTACTAGTTTGCACTCATTCAAATATGTAGTTATATCTCTCTGAGGTGTGGAGGGAATGATGTAAGGTGGTGCACTTTTAAAGAATAGTATCACAGCTTGATCAACATCAAATTCAATGAATCAAAAATATGAGACACAAATATAAACCCACACAGACAAAACATTGAGCGTCGAGTGCTATCTAAGTGGAAATCTGAACGGAGGTTTAGACTCTACTCACTTCTAATGACCTCTCCTCTTTCACCTCTGGTCTTCTTGAGAAATATTGCCAGAGTTGTTGGTCCCAACATTGATACAGTTCTTCCAATCTTGGGAAAGTTCCCTACTAGGAACTTTCCTGAGAAATAAGCATACAAAGATGAGTAAACAACAAGAACTCATGGCTCTGGACTTGCTATCTCAATGCAAGTGAGCAGAATGGAAGTTTATCTGGAATGTGGGTGCCTAACTACTAGGTTTCCAAGTTCTCTGTGTTCTACTGCCAAGAAATGAGGTCACTTCCTTGGGGACTCCATACCCAAAGCCCTTTCTCACACAAGATGGTCCTAATGGCCCACTGAGACACAGGTTCCCCCCATCTTTCCTTGACATATACACGAGAGGACGTGGTTACACTAACACACCCTTGTTTTGGAACCAGATGTCCCAGATGTGGCCAACTCACCTGGTTTGGAGAGACAGTTTGAATTAGACCCATTTCCTCCTTCTGTCCTTGTGAGTGGTGTTGAAGAAGTCATAATGCCTTACAAGGCCTGAATACTTTTGCCATTTATTCCTCTGAGATTATTCTAGTGTATGCTTTTGAAGTTGCATCAGGTGTACAAGGCCATTTTTATATGTACTCCTTGGGAACCCTAATGTTTGAGTCATATGTCTGTATGCACCAACATACAGAAAACACAACACAGAAAGGAGAGGGAAAGGGGATAACATACATCTCTACCATGATGTGAGCCAAGAGTGAAAGAGGGGAAATCAAATTCTACTTTGTCCTTGTTTCTACTCTGTCCCATTGGAAGTTTTTTCTTCACTGATTCCTGTGAAGTTTAGAATGGTTTCATTATTTCTTCTCATTTTATTACATGGGTACACTACAAGGGATCACTGGCACCAAAGAATTCTATTGTCCAAAACCTGTAGCTTCCCCATCTAAGTGAATCCACATCAGCATCTGGTTTCAGAGAAAAAATAAATCTGCAAGAACCATGGTATTTCACTTCTAAGATGTAGTCATCAGAATTCTCACTTCTTCATCTCCATAGTCCCATAGCAGTGGCACTGCTATATTTCCAGAGATATTTTAGAAAGGTCTGTGGCAGTAAGCAAAGTTTCAGGGACCCCAGTAAATAGCAAGGAACTGGCATTTCTGTTTTCATTTCTAAATTCCTCACATAGATGAAAATATTTTGGTTATAAAATTCATGAATGCAATTTTTATCAAGAAGAAATGATGGTGTGAATTTGCCAAGACTTTGTTCAATACAATGGTCAAAACCATGGGAGTGGAATTCTCTTTCTCTATTTCTTTAGGGAATATCTGCATTGTTTCTTTCAAGGTCACAGCAGGTCACTTCTTTTAGTGTGTGTTGTTGAAGACAGTTTATTTGTATTCTTCTAACTAAAATTTGGAAAGAAGGCCCCAATAGAAGAACAAATAACCAACTCAGAAGTTAATATTTATTCAATATCTAAGGTTACTGGAAGAGAGAGAAGGACTGACAATTCAGTTTTGAAAAATGGAAAAGGGGGGTTTCAAGATGACAAACTGGGGAGTGGCTGCATTTCTTGCTGTTCCAGGACTAAGGATTCAAAAGAGGAGATAGTGAGAGACTTGGGACCAACTCAAAGCCGCTGAGTGAGTCTTTCCTGTTGGGGAGGCATCCCGGATGGGGCAGTAGTCCCAGAATACGGGGAACTTTGTGAAGTAGAGTTGACCAGTGAGACACTCCTCCCCCCTGCTGGAGCAGTGAACACAGACAACTGGGAGCTTTGTAGAGAAGGCCGCTCAGCACAATGCTTGGTTTTGGAGCAACCCACCGGGGCTCCAGCAGATGCCCAGATGAGGGGCCACATAGACAAGCGATTAGGTGCAGAGCAGTGTCCCAGGACCTAGGTGGCTTCTCAGTGGAAAAGCTGCACAGAGACAAGCTGAGGGGTGGAGCGAAGGTTCCAGGACTGAGGGCAGCTTCTGGGCAGCTTTCCTGAGGAGGGGCTGCCTAAGGAGAATCATCTACAAAGGGCAAGGCTCCCAGGCCTAGAAGGTAGGTCTGGACCCTTGGGAACATTGAAGAGGAAGACTGCCCAGCCCAGGTGGCAAGACACCCCTCCCCCCACTGGAGCAGTGAACATGAACAACTGGGAGCTTTGTAGAGGCCGTTCAGCACAACGCATGGTTTCAGAGCAACCAGCCAGGGCTCCGGTGGCTGCCCAGAGGAGGAGCTGTGCAGCGAGCTGTTTGAACTCAGAGCAACCTCCTGAACAATGGGGAGGCTTCCCTGAGGAGGAGGAGGTTCACAGTGAGTTGCTTAGTCTTGAAGTGACCACACAGAACACTGGGTGGCTGCCTGGAGGAAGAGGCATGCGGCGGGTAGCTGGGGCTCAGAGCATCTGTACAAGGCTCCAGGTGACTGCTCAGAGGAGGGGCCGCATAGCCAGGCAATTAGGTGCAAAGCACAGTCCCAGGACCTAGGCGGCTTCTCAGTGGAAGAGCTGCACAGAGACAAGCTGAGAGGTGAAGTGAATGTTCTAGGACTTCAGGCAGCTTCTCTGAGGAGGGGCAGCCTAAATAGACTAATCTGCAAAGGGCAAGGCTTCCAGGCCCAGGAAGTAGGTCTGGGCCCCTGGGAACATTGCCTAGGAAGGCTGCCCTGCCCAGGCAGTAGATGTGGATTGAGAGGAACCTCCAGGAGGGGAACTGACCAGTGAGACCTCCCCACTGGGTGAGTCTTCCCTGCCAGGTGAGGTTTTCCCACAAGGACGGTAAAACCAGAGACACAGGCACAAACAGGCCTTGCCTCAGCCCACAACCTAGTTTCCCTTTGGTCGACCATTGTTTAACAAGTGGAGTCATCTCTGCCCACTATCAGGGAATATACCCCACCTGAAGACCACCACCACTATAGAGGCAGCCTCCTTGTGGAGCACTGCATTATCAACTTCCTCCAAGAATTGAGGCTGCTGAAGGCTAACAGGGGATATACTAGAAATCTTCAGGGACATTATAAGTCAATAGAGGAAATCTGCAACATCTCAGCAGTTCACTGTTACCTGAACAATATGAGAAAGCAAGGGAAGAAAGTCCGTCAAACAAATCTAGACATTACATCAATAAAATCCAATGACAGCATGGCAGAAGAAATGACAGAAAGGGAGTTCAGAATGTAAATAATTAACATGAAAAGGGAAGCATATGATGACATGAAAGAGCAAATGCAGACATTGAATGATCACACCAATCGACAGTTAAAAGAGCAAATGCAGGAAGCAAAAGATCATTTCAATAAAGAGTTAGACATATTGAAAAAAAAAAACAGAAATCCTTGAAATGAAGGAAACAATAAACCAAATTAAGAACTCCATAGAAAGCATAACAAATAGGATAGAACACCTGGAAGACAGAACCTCAATATTGAAGACAAAATATTTAACCGTGAAAACAAAGATGAACAAACACAGAAAATGGTAAGAAATCATGAACAGAATCTCCAAGAATTATGGGATATCATGAAAAGACCAAAATAAAGAATTATTGGGATTGAGGAAAGCTTAGAGAAACAAACAAAAGAAATGAACAATCTATTCAATGAAATAATGTCAGAAAATTTCCCAAATCTGAAGAATGAAATGGAAAATCAAGTTCAAGAGGCTTATAGGACTCCAAATACACAAAATTACAACAGAACCACACCAAGGCACATTATAATGAAAATACCTAACATACAAACTAAAGACTAAATTTTAAAGGCTGTGAGAGGAAAGAACCAAATTACATTAAGGGGGAAACCATATGAATATCAGCAGATTTTTCAATCCAGACACTAAAAGCTAGAAGGACATGGAACAACATTTTTCAAGCCCTGAAAGAAAATGGATACCAACCAAGAATCTTATACCCAGCAAAACTTACCTTCAAATTTGACAAGAAATAAAATCCTTCCATGAAAACAAAAGCTAAAAGAATTTACAAAAAGAAAGTCATCATTAAAGAACATTCTCAGCAAAATATTCCATGAGGAAGAGATGAAAAACATAGAAGCAAATAAGCAAAGGGAGGAATTATCCTAAAGGAATTGTCAAATAAAGGAGGAACAAAGTCGTGTCAAAAAATAAAATAAATTAATTAAATTTAATAAATGAACCAAATGACCAGGAATACAAATCATATCTCAATAATAACCCTGAATGTTAATGTCCTGAATTCATCAATCAAAAGACATAGATGAGCAGATTGGATTAGAAAGAAAGATCCAATAATATGTTGCCTCTAAGAGACACACCTCATAAAAAGAGATACCCATAGACTAAAGGTGAAAGGATGGGGAAAAAACACCATGCACATGGACTCAGCAAAAAAGCTGGAGTATTCATCCTCATTTCAAATAATGTGGACTTCAAGCCAAAGTTAGTCAGAAGGGATAAAGAAGGACACTTCATACTGCTTCAGGGAACCATAAATTAGCAAGACATAAGAATCATAAATATCTATGCCCCAGTGGCTCATCCATGTATGTCAAACAAATGCTTCTCAATTTCAGAAACCAAATATACCATAACACAATAATACTAGGTGATTTTAACATATCTTTCTCACCACTGGATAGATCTTCCAAACAAAAATTGAAAAATGAAACCATAGATCTCAATGACACAATCAATAATTTAGACTTAACAGACATTTATAGATCAAATAAGCTTTCTTCTCAGCAGCACATGGATCCTTCTCTAAAATAGACCATATATTATGCCACAAAGCTAATGTTAGCAAATACAAGAAGATAGAGACACTACCTTGTATTCTATCAGATCTTAATGAAATGAAGAGAGAAATAAATGAAAGAGTAAAAACCAGAAATTACTCCAAAACCTGGAGATTAAACAATATGCTATTATATGATGAATGGATAACAGAAAATATTAAGAAGGAAATTAAAAAATTCTTAGAGGTAAATGAGAACAAAGAAACATCATATCAAAATCTCTGGGGCACTATGAAAGCAGTACTTAGAGGAAAATTTATTTCATGGACCGCATTCAATAAAAGAAGTAAAACTCAACAAATAAATAACCTAACACTACAGCTCAAAGCCCTACAATAAGAAGAACAGACCAACACCTAAAGTAGTAGAAGACAGGAAATATTTAAACTCAGAGCTAAAATCAATGAAATTGAAACAAAAGAAACAATACAAAAAATTGAAAAAATAAATAGTTGGTTCTTCAAAAAAATAAATAAAATTGGTATGCCTGTGAGAATAATCCCCCAAATGTACATTCATAGTCACAATTGAGCACATTCTAAATCCCAAATAGTCCTGCCTCTGCCCCTGCTCCTTGTGCCATTGGATCCTTAATAAAAAGTTTCTGCTCGACCATTTCCTCCTTAATTGAAGAGGGCAAAAATCTTTCCCTCAGGACACACTGCTACTCTAGGGTATTGACATGCAAAAAAGATGTTACTGGATTATTGTGAACAAGAGATTTAAGAATTCCTCAGGCATTGTTTGGCTTGGACTTGATTACTTGCCTGCATACATTTGCACAAAGTAGGACTGTAGGTGATCAAGTGCTGTAAATCAGAGGCTCCTCCTGTGCTGGCGATATAGCACAACACATAGATTGCCTCCCTGTCAAACTCAATACCCGGGTTTGAATCCCCAGCACTGGTCGATTGCAGAAATTCCAAACAAACAAAAGAAACCAATTCAGAAACCTCTATCCTCTCTCTTTTCTCTCCTTCACTTTGCAACAACTGAATCAACACTGGAAAACAGCACCAGTTTCATATGCAACCCATTTTCAGTGACACCTTTCAGTTGGCAAATGTGCTCCAAGAGAGAAGTCACACCCACTCACCTTAATTCTTTAGAGTACTACTTCAATGACCTTACTCTACTCTCCTTAGGACAGAGATCACGGGTCTATCATGAGGATGCTTATGCGAATCATTTTTCATGACCTTCTTCCACTGCGCATTGTTCACCATGTTTCCATGGCAGGAAATTCAAAATGACCCCCGCATTTGTACCTGGAACTCTCCAGGCTTCTTGGAAACACTCCCATTCTCTCTGCCAATGGAGGGGACTTCCACACCTGAGCACTTTCCACGTGAACCTCAATGTCAACTGGAAAACCAAGAGGTGAACACAAAAGACCACCTCTCCTTCCTGGACTTTCTCTGACAGCTGGCTTTCCGGTGGCTTGCATGTGACTTCTTGATGAATAAAGTTAGAATTTGGGGCTGAAGTGATGTTAGCCTCTATGGAGAGCATTCAGGAGGGTCATGGGGTCTTCACAACCCACTCAACCAATGTCATTGGAGCCCCAGTTTCAAGAGGAATGGATTCAATTTTTAGACCCTCGTAGAAATGACTGGACCCCCTCAAGAGATGCAGTGTAGAATTGGGTGAAGCATGACAACAACTCAGCTTGGGAGTAGCTCTCGTATTCACTGGGGATCTGGGAATTAATGCATTGAGCTTTGGATGGTAAGGAATGACACAAGAACCACTCTTTGCAAGAATGGGCACCAAAAGAAGAAAATCAGAGCCATTAGGCATATGGCCCAGTGGCAGTGGATAGAAACCTGTCAAGAAAGAAAATGGATTTGACAATTTGCAAATGCTTCAGAAACACTCTTCCTTCTAAGTAATTGAATTATAATGTTGGCTATTGAAGAATCACCTCTGTTTTGATATTCAGTTGTCAGGGACCAAGAAGAAGTTCTCATTCTGAGAACGTTCTGACCTTTAAGATAAGCAGCAGCCCAGGGAACATTTTGCATTGCCTCCCCTGCCAATCACCCTGCAGCTGACTCAGGCACCCTGCAGTTGAAGGCTGATGGATTCCCAGAGTGTGCCCCTCCCCACTCCTGGCTGATAGTTCTGCCTATGGCATCACCTCCACTTCTCTTCGGGGATTTCACCTTCCAGCCTGAGCGAACTTGCACATTATCAGGAGCCCAAAAGAAAAACACAGCCAACCAGCCTGTGTCTCATCATATCCCTCATTCCCTCAGCATAAATGCCTGTGAGAACAATAAAAATTTGCAGCTTGATCAGAATTCCTGTCTTGCTGTCACTCCCTGTGTCTCTTGTCCCTTCATTCCTTCTCTCTTAGGTTTGCCGTCCTGCATTGATGTCCCGCGGGTCGGGACAGTTGGCGCCCAACGTGGTTGACTCGAGCCTTTGTCCGAGAATTGAACGCCACCCTCTGGGGAAGCCTTGGCCAAGCGGGATTCGGGATCGCCTCGGTAAACGCGACCGGGAGTCAGATCCAGGAGGAGAGTGTGGCTGGTGCAAGGTGAGTGACCACCCGGGGACAAGAAGTTTCATCACATGATTTGTTTCTGTTGGGTCTCAAGGAGGCCCTCAAGACTCAGGGAGCGCGTGTTAAGAAAAATGACTTAAAATTATTCTTTTCATACATAGAGGATTTGCGTCCTTGGTTTCCCCTTGAGGGGTCAATTGATGGTAAATGGTGGCTCAGATTAGGAGACTGCCTCTAAGATTATTATGAGACTTTTGGTCCTCAAAAGGTGCCCATCACCGCCTTTTCTTATTGGAATTTAATTAATGAGATCCTTAAAAGTTCACCCTTTGACAGTGGTATTTTAAAATTTGTAAAAATTGGGGAGCAGGCAATGCAATCCACCTCTCAACCGCCCCTCAGCATGCCCTTCGGTTAGTATTCAAATGCCCCCTACTCAGCCTTCTCAGGACCCTGGGACCTTCCCAGACCCCAGGACCCTCCCAGATCCCACCTTACCAAAGGAGTCACCTAAAAATCCCCCTAAGTTTTATTCAGTTTTAAATCCCTATGATGAGGTGACTCCAGAGGATGAGGCTACCCTGGAGGAGGCAGTGGCTCAATACCATTCTCCAGACCTGCCACCTCTTAAAATTCCATTTCCCTCTTATACACCCCCTGCCTTTCGTGCTCTGGCCCTTCAGGTACCTACTGCCCCCCCCCCAAACATTTTTTCCCCACTTCCCTTGCCTAATCTAACTCCTTTACACGAGTCTCTCCAACATAGGCAGGAACAAATCCAACTTTTAAAAGAACTAAAAGCCCTTGATGCCAAACTTCGCTCGCTAGCCTTGGCCCAAAACCCCTTAATACTCGTAAGGTGAAGCCGCGTGGTCAGCCTTTCCAGTTACTCGCAGTCAAGCAGATCAGTTTGCACAGAATGAGGCAGAGGGTCTAGAAGGAGGTTAGGAAAAGGAATCAGGGGAGAAACAAGAAGTAGAACCAGAGGGAGAACAAGAAGAGGACCAGGAATCAGGGGATGAGGAAGAGCCCACCTCTGGACAGAGTGGAGCCCTTGGTTCTTATAAAAGGCTGAGCCTCCACTTTCTTGAAAGACTTAAATAGGCTTGTGCTCAGTATGGCCCCACTGCACCTTATACACTGGCCTTGCTAGAGAACCATAGTACACAATGGCTCACCCCTAATTATTGGAAATTTTTGGCCCAAGCCACCCTCAGTGCGGGTGACTTCCTGTTGTGGAACGCAGACTTTAGGGAATACTGTCGGGAAATTGCCCAAAAAAATTCAACCAAGACTACCTTTAAATCCTGGACCAATGTTAAACTAGTGGGTAATGCGCCATTTGATACTAACCCTAATCAGGTGCACTTCCCTACTGGGCTCCTAGCACAGGTTCAAACTGCTGGTTTGCACACTTGGAGATGGCTCCCTCAAAAGGGCTTGGCCACCACCTCCCTAGCAAACATTCCTCAGGGTCCTGACGAGCCTTACAGTGACTTTGTTGCCTGGCTTAATCTAACTGCAGAGCGCTTACTTGGACCAAATGAAAGCGAGAGCTCCTTTGTAAAATATCTTGACTTTGAAAATGCCAACCCAATGTGTCAAGATGTTCTCCGGCCCCATAAAGATAAAGGGGACCTTTCTGACTTCATTAAACTGTGTGCCAGGGTAGGAATGGCCCATGCCATGGGTCTCGCCATTGGTGCCGTCTTCACCAAGGCCCTTCACAACCTTGGCCCACGTACTTGCTTTACTTGCAAACAACCTGGCCATTTTGCGCGAGAGTGCCCAACAGGGAGACTGGGTCAAGGAACCATATCTCCTCAAACAGGGGTTAAACCACCTCCGCTCACCCTTTGCCCTAAACGTGGTAAAAGTCACCACTGGGCCAAGGAGTGTAGATCCAAGACCAATGCCCTTGGACAGCCTATTCCCTCTAACTTCTCGGGAAACTCCTCTCAGGGCCAGCCCCTGGCCCCAACAGCCCCCAGAACAAACTCAGGGGCAATAAGGTTTGTTCCCTCTCAGACTCCCAACCAAATCCAGGCCACCTGTCCTTCTCCACATTCACCTCCCTCCAACACGCTACCCCAGGCAGCGCAGGATTGGACCTCTGTGCCTCCATCCATACAATATTAGACTCTATGCAAGGACCCCAAATAATACCCACTGGGGTTGTAGGCCCTCCTCCACCTCATATGTGTGCTCTTATTCTTGGGAGAGCTTCTACCACCTTACAAGGTGTTCAGGTCTTCCCTGACATCATTGATAATGATTACACTGGAGAAATTAAAATACTGGCCACAGCTATTAACGGAATAGCAGCCATCCCTTTAGGAATAAGAATTGCACAATTAATACTCCTTCCCCTCAATTCAGGAAACACTCCCACCGCCCAAAATTCACCATGAAACACGGCCTCTTTAGGTTCCTCTGATGTGTATTGGGTCCTACCTATTTCCCACAAAAGACCCACTCTTACATGAAGGAAAGAAATTCCAAGGGATTCTAGATACTGGTGCGGATGCCACAGTTATTTCTCAAAAATATTGGCCATCAGAATGGCCCCTCACCTCATCACTAACTGACCTTAAAGGAATAGGGCAATCAAAAAACCCCTTAGTTAGCTCCAGGGCGCTCAACTGGACTGACACAAAAGATAACACAGGAGATAAAGGAACTGTTACCCCCTTCATTGTTCCTGATCTCCCTGTCAACCTTTCTTACCCTAGACAATAAAGGACATTCGGTCGTGGACAGACATTGGCATCCCTCTTCTAATTCTGCTCGCCCATCTGTTATGTGGCACGATCCTTTAACAAATAAGTGGAAAGGCCCAGATCCCATCCTCATTTGGGGATGAGACTCAGCTTACATTTTAGATCAAGAACAAACAGCTCCAAGATGTTTGACCAGAACACCTGGTGAAACAGGTCAATGATTTACCACAACCCAGGGACAGAAACCATCCCCCTGAGGATGAATCTTCCTCTATTACAGATGCAGCCAACAATCTATGCGAAAAATCCCCTGAGTGGCAAACCCTGTGACTGCACACCATTGCTTCTCTGGATAATGGCTGCCTGTTCACTGCTCTACCACAGACATGCAGGATTTGAGGACCCTGCTAAGGTCTCCTCCTTTGCTTGCTGCTTATCGTATCTATAGGTCCTTTGATATTCAATAAGATCATGGCTTTTCTTAGAGCTCATATTGAGGCTATACTGGCGAAACCTATTCAGGTTCATTATCATAGACTGGAGATGATGGATCGCGATGGTGATCTTAAAAGACCATCATCCCTGTGAGCTGAACTGGACAGCCAATGACGGGTAAGATTCGTGAGAGCTCATACCAACCTAAGACAGAAAATAAGGGCTAGAGACTCATCCAATGACGGGTAAGGATGTTGCTCTGTCATGGACAACCTAAGACAGGAGCAATTCCTGAGGGATTGTCACTGCAGCTCTGTACGTGTTCGGGCAGACCACGTCCCTGCCTCACCACATAGCCTCTATCACCCCCTTAAAATATGGTTATCAGAATATGGTCAATAATTTTATATAAGAAAGGGGGAAATGTCAGGGACCAAGAAGAAGTTCTCATTCTGAGGAGGTTCTGACCTTTACGATAAGCAGCAGCCCAGGGAGCATTTTGCGGTTTCATCCCCTGCGCAAACACCCTGCAGTTGACTCAGGCACCCTGCAACTGACGGCTGACGGATTCCCAGAGCGCCTCCCTATCCACTCCCGGCTGATAGTTCTGCCTATGGCACCGCCCCCACTTCTCTTCTGGGATTTCACCTTCCAGCCTGAGCAATCATGCACCTTATCAGGAGCCCAAAAGAAAAACACAGCCAACCAGCCTGTGTCACATCATACCCCACATTCCCTCAGCATAAATACCGGTGAGAACAATAAAAATTTGCAGCTTGATCAGAATTCCTGTCTTGCTGTCACTCCCCATGTCTCTTGTCTCTTCATTCCTTCTCCCTTAGGTTTGCCATTCTGCATTGATGTCCCGCGGGTCGGGACATTCAGGTTTTGCCAATGTAGGGTCCACTATGGAGAGCATTCGGGAGGGTCACGGGGTCTTCAAAACCCACACAACCAATATCATTGGAGCCCCAGTTTCAAGAGGAATGGACTCCATTTTTAGACCCTCGTAGAAATGAATGGACCCCCTCAAGAGATGCAGAGTAGAATTGGGTGAAGCATAACAACAACTCGGGTTGAGAGTTGCTTTCATGTTCCCCAGGTATCTGGGAATTAATGCATTGAGCTTCAGATGGTAAGGAATGACACAAGAAGGGGCACTGGAAGAAGAAAATCAGAGACATTAGGCATATGGCACAGTGACAGTGGAGAGAAACATGTCAAAAAAGAAAACAGATTTGACAATTTGAAATGCTGGAGAACCACTTTTACTTCTCAGTAATTGAATTATAATGTTGCCTATTAAAGAACCAACTCTGTTTTGATATTCAGGTTTTGTCAATGTTGGGTCCTCTAACTTGAATATTCATAGACCTTTTGGGGATTAAATTTCTGAGATTTTGGTACACTCTTCATTCGGAGACCGGGGGATTAGAGTTGCATATAACAGGATCAACTTTTTTAAGTTGCAGGTCATGTGGTAGATGCTGTGCTGTTTTGAAAGCCATTTCTCATGGTTCTTTTGCCTGAAAAAATAGGAATCAGCACATGTATATTCAGCTGTCCCTTGGGAGCAACAGAAAAGAGACGGGAATTTGCAAGGGCTTTCTTGAACTTTCAAGGGAAATCAGGGCCAGTGTTCATGGTTGCATACAGAATGAAAGAGCAATATCTACTTCCTGCATTTGCAGTCTATGATGAGTCAGAATAAAGATTGTGGAGTTTGTGGGTTGACCATGAACAATGGCGAGTTTCATAGTGTCTCTTCTCAAAAGTTGTTTTCCAGCAAGAACAAACTCCAGCTTTTCTTTCTCCCCCAAACGTGCTCACTGTCCTCTTTTGAATATTCAGTTTGGAAGTTTTGCCCCATTCCACGTTCAGCATCGTGTTTGTTCAAACCTGGTGTTATGCCCTGGAAACTGTGCTCAGCACGCCAACACCAGGCTGTTATTTCATTTGCTGGCTTGTAGTCTGCTCCCTCCAGGGGTTGGTTAGAGGACTCCTGGCAATATCCCACAGGCCCTTGCTACAGAGGGGCATATTTCTGGTCAAGAAGACAATCCATTGTGTGAATACAGATTGGCCCGACTTTTTGCATCTTGAGGAGATTTGCTGTGCCCCTGGATAAATCTCAGCATGTAAGTATCTGGGTACAGCCTAGTCTTAATGGAGCAGCCAAGGACGCCTGGCATTTGGAGTGAGCACAGAACAACTCTCCTTGCTTGTTAGGTTTGTCTTGTCCTCCGTCCAGCATGCTGAGTGAATGATTCCCTCCTCTCTTCGTGAGACACCAGAGGAGCCACATATGTTCCCATGGAACATGGACATCAAACATAAAAGCTGTATCCTTTCCAGACTTTTTTGTTTAGAAGGCAAAACTCGACCGATGGAATGTGAATGGTCTAAATTCAAGGATCACTTCAGCCACGGCGCTGCACTTCAAACTCTACCGAGCTGAGCACTCACCACTCATCACTCTGGTCGGCTGCTAGGCTTCTAGGCTAATTTCCTGCCTCTGAAGAAGACCTGGGTTTTACCAGTCCTGGTGGAGTGTGGTCACAGGGCAATCCTACGTATGCCAGTGCTAAGCATGTTGCGATACGCCCTCTCAGGACCCCTGGGTACCAGCTTTTTATACTGGTACATTAGTGGGCTTATAGGCTGCAGCTGGAACCAGGTGAGGGGACTCTCAGCATGAATGGTGCCAGACACAGAGCATGGCACCACCTAGCACGAGTAGGAAGAAGGCGAGCTGTCAGGCTTCAGTGGGAAGCCTTGACTTGCCTGCACATGGAGGGATTTACTTACAGCCTAGTTTCTCATTGACCAGGCCACAAGGATATTATTACTTCTTTAAAAATGCAGGAGTGTGGCAGCCGCTTCCTTCGTCTATCATCTTACAATCATAGCTGAGCCATTGCTTGTCTTGAATGTTGGATTAAACTGGCTAGGAGTAAAATGGTCCCTGGTTGTCATGGGAATGGTGACACCACTGTGTTCACAGGCTGCTCCTCTGTGACCTCAGGAGGAATCTGCATTGCAGTCCATGTCTCCTGAGCCACTCATCAAAGGTCATATTGTCCCAAGGCTTCACAAACCCTCTAAGGAGTGCAACCAAGTGCCTCCTCCTACTGGAGCCTAGAAGCAGCACGCCCTTCACAACCTAGGTGCCCAATGCCTGCTCCCTCCTCTGATTACAGGAGATCTCCATGAATGGTTCTCATGTCACAGGAGAACTGTTAAGCAATTGATGCCTTTTTCTGGGTGGAATTGAATGCACCTGAATGAATGAAGGAAAAAGTATATGAATTTCTGCCACTTACCTCTCTGTAATGAATCTTGAGAGGAATAACTGAAATCATAACAAGCAGGAGATTGGAATTGGATGAGAAATGTTTTCCTTTAGACACTACATTTCAATTCTGGGACCCCAGACCACATGAGGCATCTCCACTCGCATTTGCCTGTTTACATCCATAAGAGCATCTGGCTAAATTACTGAAGCACACTCTCACTGATGGAAACAGGCATAACACAGGAGGAACAGCATTCTTTGCCTCACCCTTTACTGAGAGGATGGGCAAGACCCATTTTCTGAAATGGCTTGTATATTATGCACAACTCTCTGCTGTTTAGAATTGTCCAAAAAAATGAGAAAAGGAAAATTAAGAAATAATTGGATCAAGGAAAGTGTCAGTAGATTTTGAGTATAATGGATTGGTATGCCTTTGAGAATGATCCCTCAAATGTACATTCATATTAACCAATTGAGCACATTCTAAATCCCAAATATTTCTGCCTCTGCCCCTGCTCCTTTGGTCCTTGATTCTATAATAAACAGGCATCAGCTACATCCTATTTCCTCCTTAATTGAAGTGGGAAAAAACTGTTCCCTTTGGACACTCTGCTATTCTAGGGTATTGACATGCAAAAAAGATCTTACTGGAATATTGTGAACAAGAGATTTAAAAATTCCTCAGGCATTGTCTGGCTTGGTCTTGACTGCTTTCCTGCATACATTTGCACAAAGTAAGACTCTAGGTGATCAAGTGTTGTAAGTCAGAGGCTCGTCCTGTGCTGGCGATATAGTGCAACATGTAGATTGCCTGCCTGTCAAACTCGATACCCAGGTTTAAATCCCCAGCACTGGTCAATTGCAGAAATTCCAAGCAAACAAAAGAAACCAATTCAGAAACCTCTCCCCTCTCTCTTTTCTCTCTTCCACTCTGCACAAAAAAAATCAACACTGGAAAACAGCATCAGTTTCCCATGCAACCCATTTCCGGTGACACCTTTCAGTTTGCAAATGTGCTCCAAGAGAGAAGTCACTCCCACTCACCAGTATTTCTTTAGAGTACTACTTCCATGACCTCACTCTACTCTCCTTAGGACAGAGATCATGGGTCTATCATGAGGATACTTATGCAAATCATTTTTCATAACCCTCTTCCACTGCGCATTGTTCACCATGTTTCTGTGGCAGGAAATTCAAAATGACCCCTGCACTTGTACCTGGAACTCTCCAGTTTTCTTGGAAACACTCCCATTCTCTCTGCCAATGGAGGGGACTTTGACTCCTGAGCACTTTTCACGTGAACCTCAATGTCAACTGGAAAACCGAGAGGTGAACACAAAAGACCACCTCTCCTTTCTGGACATTCACTGACAGTCAGCTTTCTAGTGGCTTGCACGTGACTTCTTGATGAATAAAATTAGGATTTGGGGCTGAAGCGATGTTAGCCTCTATGGAGAGCATTCAGGAGGGTCATGGGGTCTTCACAACCCACTCAACTAATATCAATGGAGCCCCAGATTCAAAAGGAATGGATCCCATTTTTAGACACTGGTAGAAATGAATGGACTCCCTCAAGAGATGCAATGTAGAATTGGGTGAAGCATAACAACAACTCGGGTTGAGAGTTGCTTTCATGTTCACCGGGGTTCTGGGAATTAATGCATTGAGTTACAGATGGTAAGGAATGACACAAGAACCCCTCTTTGCAAGAATGGGCACCTGAAGAAGAAAATCAGAGACATTAGGCATATGGCACAGTGGCAGTGTATAGAAACATGTCAAGAAAGAAAACAGATTTGACAATTTGCAAATGCTAGAGAAACACTTTTCCTTCTCAATCATTGAATAATAATGTTGGCTATTAAAGAACCAACTCTGTTTTGATATTCAGCTTTTGCCAATGTAGGGACCTCTAACTTGAATATTCATAGACCTTTTGGGGATTAAATTTCTGAGATTTTGTTGCACTCTTCATTCGGAGATACAGGGATTAGAGTTGCATATCCAGGATCAACTGTTTTAAGTTGCAGGTCATGTGGTAGATGCTGTGATGTTTTGAAAGCTGTTTCTCATGGTTCTTGTTCCAGAAAAAATAGGAATCAGCACAGGTATATTTGACTGTCCCTTGGGAGCTACAGGAAAGAGACAGGAATTTGCAAGGGCATTATTGTACTTTCAAGGGAAATCAGGGCTGGTGTTCATGGTTGCATGCAGAATGAAAGAGCAATATCTACTTCCAGCATTTACAGTCTATGATGAGTCAAAATATATGTCGTGGAGTTTATGGGTTGACCATGAACCATGGCGAGTTTTGTAGTGTCTCTTCTCCAAAGTTGTTTTCCAGCATGAACAACCTCCAGCTTTTCTTCCCCCCCCAAATGTCCTCACTGTCCTCTTTTGACTATTCAGCTTGGAAGCTTTGCCCCATTCCATGTTCACCATGGTCTTTGTTCAAACCTGGTGTTATGCCCTGGGAAACTGTGCTCAGCCTGCCATCACCAGACTGTAATTTCATTCGCCAGCTTGTAGTATCTTCCCTCCCGGGGTTGGTTAGAAGACTCCTGGCAATATCCCACAGGCCCTTGCTACAGAGGGGCATATGTCTGGTCAAGAAGACAATCCATTGTTTGAATACATATTGGCCTGACTTTTTGCATCTTGAGGAGATTTGATGTGCCCCTGGAGAAATCCCAGCATGTAAGCATCTGGGTAGAGCCTAGTCTTAATGCACCAGCGAAGGAGGAGGGGCCTGGCAGTTGGAGTGAGCACACAACAATTCTCCTTTCTCGTGAGGTTCATCCTGTCCTCTGTCCAACATGCTGAGTTAATGATTCCCTTCTCTCTTAGTGAGACAATTTAGGAACCACGTATGTTCACATAGAACACGGACATCCCACATAACAGCTGTCTCCTTTCCAGAATTTTAGTTTAGGATGCAAAACCTGACAGATGGAATGTGCCGTGTCCCAAATCATCTATCAGTTAAGCCAAGAGCCTGCTATATATGCTCTACTGAGCTGAGAACTCACCACACATAACTTCGTGTGGCCTGTAGGCCTCTAGGCTAGTTTCCTGCCTCTGAAGAAGACCCGGGTTTTCCCAGTCCTCATGGAGTGTGGTCAGAGGGCAAATCCACATGTGGCAGTGCTAAGCTTGTTGAGATATGTCCTCTCAGGCACCCCTGGGTCCCAGTTTGGTCCACTGTAACTTTTGGGGGCTTATAGGCTCCAACAGGAGCCAGGTGAATGAACTCTCAGATTGAATGGTGTGGGACATGGAGCACAGTACCATCTAGCAGGCCCAGGAAGAAGGGCAAGCTGTCAGGACCCAGTGGGAACTTTTGAATTACCTGGACATGGAGGGATTTATCACCACAGGGCTGCTGCATACCACTTACAGCCTAGTTTCTCATTGTCCAGGCAACAAGGGTAGTATTACTTCTTAAAAATGCAGGAGCATGGCAGCCACTTCATTTGTCTATCCTCTTATAATCACAGTTGAGCCGGTACTTGTCTTGAAAGTTGGCTTGAAGTGGCTACTAGTGGAATGGTCTCTGCTTTTTATGCTAACCATGATGCCAGTGTGTTCTCAGGCCGCTCCTTTGTGACCTCAGTTGGAATCTGCAGTGCAGGCTATGTCATGTGAGCCACTGTTAAAGATCATTTTGCCCAAGGCTTCACAAGCCCTCTGGGGAGTGCAACAAAGTGCCTTCTCCTACTGTAGCCTAGAAGCCCAGCGTCCTTCTCACCCTAGATGCCCAAAGCCTGCTCCCTCCTCTGATTACAGGAGATCTCTATGAATGGTTCTCATGTCACAGGAGAACTGTTAAGCAATTGATGCCTTTTTCTGAGTGGAGTTGAATGCACCTGAATGAATGAAGAAGAAAGGATATGACTTTCTGCCACTTATCTGTCTGTAAGGAATCTTGAGAGGAATAACTGAAATCATAATGAGCAGGAGATTGGAATTGGATGAGTAATTTTTTTTTTGACACAACGTTTTGCTTCTGGGACCCCAGACCACATGGGGCATCTGCACTTGCATTTGCCTGTTTATATCTCTATCAGCATCTGGCTAAATTACTGAAGCACACTCTCGCTGATGGAAACAGGCATAACACAGGAGAAACAGCATGCTTTGTCTCACCCTTTCCTGAGAGGATGGGCAAGACCCATTTCCTGAACTGGCTTGTGTATTACACACATCTCTCTGCTGTTTAGAATTGTTCAAAACAAAATGACAAAAGGAAAATTAAGAAAAAAATTGGATCGAGGAATGTGTCAGTAGACTTTGAGTATAATGGCTTGGTATGCCTGTGAGAATGATCTCCCAAATGTACATTCATAGAAACCAATTGAGCACATTCTAAATCCCAAAGAGTCCTGCCTCTGCACCTGCTCCTTGGGTCCTTAGATCCATAATAAAAAGTATCTGCTACATCTGATTTTCTCTTTAACTGAAGAGGGAATAAATCTTTCCCTCAGGACACACTGCTACTCTAGGGTATTGACATGCAAAAAAGATTTTACTGGATTATTGTGAACAAGAGATTTAAGAGTTCCTCAGGCATTGTTTGGCTTGGTCTTGATTGCTTGCCTGCATACATTTGCACAAAGTAGGACTCTAGGTGATCAAGTGTTGTAAATTAGAGTCTCCTCCTGTGCTGGCAATATAGCACAACATGTAGATTGCCTGCCTGTCAAACTCATACCCGGGTTCAAATCCCCAGCACTGGTCAATTGCAGAAATTACAAACAAACAAAAGAAACCAATACAGAACCCTCTCCCCTATCTCTTTTCTCTCCTCCACTCTGCACAAAATGAATCAACACTGGAAAACAGCACTAGTTTCCCATGCAACCCATTTCCAGTGACACCTTTCAGTTTGCAAATGTGCTCCAAGAGAAATGTCACGCCCACTCACTTGTATTTCTTTAGAGTACTACTTCCACAACCTCACTCTACTCTCCTTAGGAACGAGATCACGGGTCTCTCATGAGGATGCTTATGCGAATAATTTTTCATAACCCTCTTCCACTGCACATTGTTCACCATGTATCCATGGCAGGAAATTCAAAATGACCCCCGCACTTGTACCTGGAACTCTCCAGGCTTCTTTGAAACCCTCCCATTCTCTCTGCCAATGGAGGAGACTTCCACTCCTGAGCACTTTCCACGTGAACCTCAATGTCAACTGGAAAACCGAGAGGTGAACACAAATGACCGCCTCTCCGTCCTCAACTTTCTCTGACAGTCATCTTTCCAGTGGCTTGCATGTGACTTCCTGATGAATAAAGTTAGGATTTGGGGCTGAAGGACATTAGCCTCTATGGAGAGCATTCAGGAGAGTCACACGGTCCTCCCAGTGCACTCAACCAATATCATTGGAGCCCCAGTTTCAAGAGGAATGAATTCTGTTTTTAGACCCTCATAGAAATGGATGGACCCCCTCAAGAGATGCAGTGTAGAATTGGATGAAGCATAACAACAACTCGGTTGTGAGTTGCTCTCATGTTCCCTGGGGATCTGGGAATTAATGCATTGAGCTTCTGATGGTAAGGAATGACAGAAGAACCACTCTTTGCAAGAATGGGCACCAGAAGAAGAAAATCAGAGACATTAGGCATATGGCACAGTGGCAGTGGATAGAAACATGTCAAGAAAGAAAACGGATTTGACAATTTGCAAATGCTGGAGAAACACTTTTACTTCTCATTAATTGAATAATAATGTTGGCTATTAATGAACCACCTTTGTTTTGATATTCAGGTTTTGTCAATGTAGGGTCCTCTAACTTGAATATTCATAGAACTTTTGGGGATTAAATTTCTGAGATTGTGGTGCACTCTTCATTCGGAAATCCAGGGATTAGAGTTGCATATCCCAGGGTCAACTGGTTTAAGCTGCAGTTCCTGTGGTAGATGCTATGATGTTTCAAAATTCATTTCTCATGATTCTTGTGCCTGAAAAAAAGGAATCAGCACATGTATATTCAGCTGTCTTATGGGAGCTACAGAAAAGAGACAGGAATTTGCAAGGGCTTTCTTGAACTTTCAAGGGAAATCAGGGCCAGTGTTCATGGTTGCATACAGAATGAAAGAGCAATATCTACTTCCTGCATTTGCAGTCTTTGATGAGTCAGAATATATGTCATGGAGTTTGTGGGTTGACCATGAACAATGGCGAGTTTTGTAGTGTCTCTTCTCCAAAGTTGTTTTCCAGCATGCATAACCTCCAGCTTTTCTTATCCCCCAAACTTCCGCACTGTCCCCATTTGAATATTCATCTTAGAAGCTTTCCCCATTCCATGTTCAGCATGGTCTTTGTACAAACCTGGTGTTATTCCCTGAGAAACTGTGCTCATCATGCCATCACCAGGCTGTTATTTCATTCACTGGCTTGTTGTCTGCTCCCTCCCAGGGTTGGTTAGAGGACTCCTGGCAATATCCCACAGGCCCTTGCTACAGAGGGGCATTTGTCTGGTCAAGAAGACAATCCATTGCGTGAATACTGATTGACCTGACTTTTGCATCTTGAGGAGATTTGATGTGCCCCTGGAGAAATCACAGCATGTAAGTATCTGGGTACAGCCTAGTCTTAATGCAGCAACCAAGGAGGAGGCGCCTGGCATTTGGAGTGAGCACACAACTCTCCTTGCTTGTTAGGTTCGTCCTGTCCTCTGTCCAGCATGCTGAGTGAATGATTTCTTTCTCTCTTCATGAGACACCAGAGGAGCCACATATGTTCACATGGAACATGGACATCCCACATAACAGATGTCTTCTTTCCAGACTTTTTAGTTTAGGAGGTGAAACCCAACAGATGGAATGTGAATGGTCTCTATTCAATGATCACTTCAGCCACAGCGCTGCACTTAAAGCTCTACTGAGCTGAGCACTCACCACTCATCACTCTGTGTGGCAGCTAGGCCTCTAGGCTAGTTTCCTGCCTCCGAAGAATACCCAGGGTTTCCCAGTCCTGGTGGAGTGTGGTTTGAGGGCAAAACCACATGTGCCAGTGCTAAGTTTGTTGAGATACGTCCTCTCAGGCACCTCTGGGTCCCAGCTTGTTCCAGTGGAACTTTTAGAGGCTTATAGGCTGCAGCTGGAGCCAGGTGAGGGGGCTCTCAGCATGTATGGTGCAGGACACAGAGCATGGCACCACCTGGCAGGCCCGGGAAGAAGGGCCAGCTATCAGGCTTCAGTGGGAAGCTTTGACGTGACTGGACATGGAGGGATTCATCACCCATAGGACTGCATACCGCTTACAGCCTAGTTTCTCATTGACCAGGCCACAAGGTTAGTATTACTTCTATAAAATGCAGGAGCGTGGCAGTCGCTTCCTATGTCTATCTTCTTACAATCATAGCTGGGTCCTTCCTTGTCTTGAATATTGGCTTGAACAGACTAGGAGCAGAATAGTCTCTGGTTGTCATGGGAACTGTGACACCACTGTGTTCTCAGGCTGCTTCTCTGTGAACTCAGGTGGAATCTGCATTGAAGGCCATGTCACATGAGCCACTCCTGAAAGGTCATATAGTCCAAGGCTTCACAAACCATCTGGGGAGTGCAACCAAGTGCCTCCTCCTACTGGAGCCTAGAAGCAGCACGCCTTCACAACCTAGGTGCCAATGCCTGCTCCCTCCTCTGATTAGAGGAGATCTCCATGAATGGTTCTCATGTCACAGGAGAACTGTTAAGCAATTGATGCCATTTTCTGAGTGGAATTGAATGCACCTGAATGAATGAAGAAGAAAGGATATGACTTTCTGCCACTTACCTCTCTGTAATGAATCTTGAGAGGAATAACGGAAATCATAAGGAGCAAGAGATTGAAATTGGACGAGGAATGTTTTTTTTCAGACACCACGTTTCACTTCTAGGACCCCAGACCACATGAGGCATCTCCACTCGCATTTGACTCTTTATATCCCCAAGAGCATCTGGCTAAATTATTGAAGCAAACTCTCACTGATGGAAACAGGCATAACACAGGAGGAACAGCATCCTTTGCCTCACCCTTTCCTGAGAGGATGGGCAAGACCCATTTCCTGAACAGGCTTGTATATTATGCACAGCTCTTTGCTGTTTAGAATTGTTCAAAAAAAAATCAGAAAAGGAAAGTTAAGAAAAAATTGGATCAAGGAAAGTGTCAGTAGATTTCGAGCATAATGGCTTGGTATGCCTGTGAGAATGATCCCCCAAATGTACATTCATAGTCACCAATTGAGCACATTCTAAATCTCAAACAGTCCTGCCTCTGTGCCTGCTCCTTGGGTCCTTGGATCCATAATAAAAAGTTTCTGCTCAGGCATCAGCAACATCCCATATCCTCCTTAATTGAAGAGGGAAAAAACCTTTCCCTCAGGACACACTGCTACTCTAGGGTATTGACATGCAAAAAGGATCTTACTGAATTATTGTGAACAAGATTTAAGAATTCCTCAGGCATTGTTTGGCTTGGTCTTGATTGCTTCCCCCACATACATTTGCACAAAGTAGGACTCTAGGTGATCAAGTGTTGTAAATCAGAGACTTCTCCTGTGCTGGCGATATAATGCAACACTTAGATTGCCTGCTTGTCAAACTCAATACCCGGTTTTGAATCCCCAGCATTGGTCTATTGCTGAAATTCCAAACAAACAAAATAAACCAATTCAGAAAGCTCTCCCCTCTCTCTTTTCTCTCCTCCACTCTGCACAAAATGAATCAACACTGGAAAACAGCATCAGTTTCCCATGCAACCCATTTCCGGTCACACCTTTCAGTTTGCAAATGTGCTCCAAGAGAGAAGTCACACCCACTCACCAGTATTTCTTTAGAGTACTACTTCCATGACCTCACTCTACTCTCCTTAGGACAGAGAACACTGGTCTCTCATGAGGATGCTTATGCAAATTATTTTTCAAAACCTTCTTCCACTGTGCATTGTTCACCATGTTTCTGTGGCAGGAAATTCAAAATGACCCCCGCACTTGTACCTGGAACTCTCCAGTCTTCTTGGAAACACTCCTATTCTCTCTGCCAATGGAGGGGACTTCCACACCTGAGCACTTTCGATGTGAAACTCAATATCAACTGGAGAACCGAGAGGTGAACACAAAAGACAGCCTCTCCTTCCTGGACTTTCTCTGACAGCTGGCTTTCTGGTGGCTTGCATGTGACTTCTTGATGAATAAAGTTAGGATTTGGGGCTGAAGTGATGTTAGCCTTTATTGAGAGCATTCAGGAGGGTCATGGGGGCTTCAAAACTCACTCAACCAATATCATTGGAGTCCCAGTTTCAAGAGGAATGGATCCCATTTTTAAATCCTCGTAGAAATGGATGGACCCACTCATGAGATTAGTGTAGAATTGGGTGAAGCATAACAACAACTTGGGTTGAGAGTTGCTCTCATGTTCACCGGGGAACCACTCTTTGCAAGAACGGGCACCAGAAGAAGAAAATCAGGGACATTATGCATATGGCACAGAGGCAGTGGATAGAAGCATGTCAAGAAAGAAAACGATTTGACAATTTGCAAATGCTGGAGAAAAGCTTTTCCTTCTCAGTAATTGAATTATAATGTTGGCTATTAAAGAACCACCTCTGTTTTGATATTCAGGTTTTGTCGATGTAGGGTCCTCTAACTTGAATATTCATAGACCTTTTGGGGATTAAATTTCTGAGATTGTGGTGCACTCTTCATTCGGAGACCGGGGGATTAGAGTTGCATATAACAGGATCAACTTTTTTAAGTTGCAGGTCGTGTGATAGATGCTGTGATGTTTTGAAAGCTGTTTCTCATGGTTCTTGTTCCAGAAAAAATGGGAAACATCATACGTATATTCAGCTGTCCATTGGGAGCTACAGAAAAGAGACAGGAATTTCCAAGGGCTTTGTTGAACTTTCAGAGGAATTCAGGGCTGGTCTTCTAGGTTGTATACAGAATGAAAGAGCAATATCTACATCCTGCATTTGCAGTCTATGATGAGTCAGAATATATGTCGTGGAGTTTGTGGGTGGACCATGAACAATGGCGACTTTCATAATGTCTCTTCTCCAAAGTTGATTTCAGCATGAACAACCTCCAGGTTTTCTTCGCCCTCCAAATGTCCTCACTGTCCCCTTTTGAATATTCAGCTTGGAAGTTTTACCCCATTCCATGTTCAGCATGGTCTTTGTTCAAACCTGGTGTTATGCCCTGGGAAACTGTGCTCAGCACACCATCACCAGGCTGTTATTTCATTTGCCAGCTTGTAGTCTGCTCCTTCCCAGGGTTGGTTAGAGGACTCCTGGCAATATTCCACAGGCCATTGCTACAGAGGGGCATTTGTCTGGTCAAGGAGATGATCTATTGTGTGAATATAGATTGGTCCGACTTTTCTGCATCTTGAAGAGATTTGATGTGCTCCTGGATAAATCCCAGCATGTAAGTATCTGGGTACAGCCTAGTCTTAATGCAGCAGCCAAGGAGGAGGCACCTGGCATTTGGAGTGAGCACACAACAGCTCTCCTTGCTTGTTAGATTCATCCTGTCCTCTGTCCAGCATGCTGAGTGAATGATCCCTCCTCTCTTCGTTAGACACCAAAGGAGCCACATATGTTCAGATGCCAGGGACATCCCACATAACAGCTGTCTCCTTTCCAGATTTTAGTTTAGGAGGCGAAACCGGACAGATCGAATGTGAATGGTCACAATTCAAGAATCACTTCAGCCAAGGCACTGCACTTCAAGCTCTACTGAGCTGAGCACTCACCACTCATCACTCTGTGCGACTGCTAGGCCTCTATGCTAATTTCCTGCCTCTGAAGATGACCCGGGTTTTCCCAGTCCTTTCAGAGTGTGGTCAGAGGGCAAATCCACATGTGCCAGTGCTAAGCTTGTTGAGATACGTCCTCTCAGGCATCCCTGTGTCCCAGCTTGTTCCAGTGAATCTTTTAGGAGCTTATAGGCTGCCGCCAGAGCCAGGTGAGTTGACTGTCAGCATGAATGGTGGGGGACACAGAGCACTTTGCCACCTAGCAGTCCCAGGAAGAAGGGTGAGCTGTCAGGCTTCAGTGGGAAGTACTGACTTGCTTGGACATGGAAAGATTTATTGCCCATAGGGCTGCATACCATTTACAGCCTAGTTTCTCACTGACAAGGCAACAAATTCATTATTACTTCTTTAAAATGGAGGAGCAAGGCAGCCACTTCTTTCATCTCTCCTCTTAAAATCATAGCTGAGCCCTTGCTTTTCTTGAATGTTGGCTTGATCTGGATAGGAGTGGAATGGTCTCTGGTTGTCATGGGATCCCTGATGCCACTGTATTTTCAGGTCACTCCTCTGTGACTTCAGGTGGAATCTGCATTGCAGGCCAGGTCACATGAGACACTCATCAAAAGTCATATAGCCCAAGGCTTCACAAACACTCTGGGGAGTGCAACCAAGTGTCTCCTCCAACTGGAGCCTAGAAGCAGCTGGCCCTTCACAACCTAGCTGCCCAAGGCCTGCTCCATCCTCTGATTGGAGAAGATCTCCATGAATGGTTTTCATGTCACAGGAGAACTGTTAAGCAATTGATGCCTTTTTCTGAGTGGAATTGAATGCACCAGAATGAATGAAGGAAAAAGGATGACTTTCTGCAACTTACCTCTCTGTAATGAATCTTGAGAGGAATAACTGAAATCATAACGAGCAGGAAATTGAAATTGGATGAGAAATGTTTTCTTTCAGACACCACGTTTCACTTCTGGGACCCCAGACCACAATGAGGCATCTCCACTAGCATTTGCCTGTTTATATCCATCAGAGCATCTTGCTAAATTACTGAATCACACTCTCACTGAAGCACACAAAACACAGGAGGAACAGCATTCTTTGTCTCACCCTTTCCTGAGAGGATGGGCAAGCCAGATTTCCTGAACAGGCTTGTATATTATGCACAGATCTCTGCTGTTTAGAATTGTTCAAAAAAAATGACAAAAGGAAAATTAAGAAAAAAATTGGATTGAGGAAAGTGTCAGTAGATTTCGAGTCTAATAGCTTGGTATGCCTGTGAGAATGATCCCCCAAATGTACATTCATAGTCACCAATTGAGCACATTCTAAATCCCAAAGAGTCCTGCCTCTGTGCCTGCTCCTTGGGTCCTTGGATCCGTAATAAAAAGTTTCTGTTCAGGCATCAACTACATGTGATTTCCTCCTTAATTGAAGAGGGAAAAAATCTTTCCCTTAGGACACTCTGCAACTCTAGGTTGTTGACATGCAAAAAAGATCTTACTGGAATATTGTGAAAAAGAGATTTAAGAAATCTTCAGGCATTGTTTGGCTTGGTCGTGATTGCTTGCCTGCATATATTTGCACAAAGAAGGACTATAGGTGATCAAGTGTAAATCAGAGGCTCATCCTGTGCTGGCGATATAGTGCTACACTTAGATTGCCTGCTTGTCAAACTTGATACCCAGGTTCGATTCCCCAGCATTGGTTGATTGCAGAAATTCCAAGCAAACAAAAGAAACCAATTCAGAAACCTCTCCCCTATCTCTTTTCTCTCCTCCACTCTGCACAAAATGAATCAACACTGGAAAACAGCACTAGTTTTCCATGCAACCCATTTTCGGTGACACCTTTCAGTTTGCAAATGTGCTCCAAGAGAGATGTCACGCCCACTCACCTGTATTTCTTTAGAGTACTACTTCCAGGACCTCACTCTACTCTCCTTAGGACAGAGATCACGGTCTCTCATGAGTATGCTTATGCAAATCATTTTTCATAACCTTCTTCCACTGTGCATTGTTCACCATGTTTCTGTGGCAGGAAATTCAAAATGACACCTGCACTTGTACCTGGAACTCTCCAGTCTTCTTGGAAACACTCCCATTCTCTCTGCCAATGGAGCAGATTTTCACACCTGAGCACTTTCCACGTGAACCTCAATGTCAACTGGAAAACCAAGAGGTGAACACAAAAGACCACCTATCCTTCCTGGACTTTCACTGACAGTCAGCTTTCTGGTGGCTTTCATGTGACTTCTTGATGAATAAAGTTAGGATTTGGGGTGAAGCGATGTTAGCCTCCTTGGAGAGCATTCAGGAGGATCATGGGGGCTTCAAAACCCACTCAAGCAATATCATTGGAGACCAAGTTTCAAAAGGAATGCATCCCATTTTTAGACCCTCGTAGAAATGGATGGACTTCTTCAAGAGATGCAGTGTAGAATTGGGTGAAACATAAAAACAACTCGGGTTGTGTGTTGCTCTCATGTTCACTGGGGTTCTGGGAATTAATGCATTGTGTTTCAGATGGTAAGGAATGACACAAGAACCACTCTTTGCAAGAATGGGCACCAGAAGAAGAAAATCAGAGACATTAAGCATATGGCACAGTGGCGGTGTATAGAAACATATCAAGAAAGAAAACGGATTTGACAATTTGCAAATGCTGGAGAAACACTTTTCCTTCTCAATAATTGAATAATAATGTTTGCTATTAAAGAACCAACTCTGTTTTGATATTCAGCTTATGCCAAGTAGGGACCTCTAACTTGAATATTCATGGACCTTTTGGGGATTGAATTTCTGAGATTGTGGTGCACGCTTCATTTGGAGATCCGGGGAATAGAGTTGTATATCCCAGGATCAACTGTTTTAAGTTGCAGGTCGTGTGGTAGATGCTGTGATGTTTTGAAAGCTATTTCTCATGGTTCTTGTGCCAGAAAAAATAGGAATCAGCACAGGTATATTTGACTGTCCCTTGGGAGCTACAGGAAAGAATCAGGAATTGCAAGGGCATTGTTGTACTTTCAAGGGAATTCAGGGTTGGTGTTCATGGTTGCATACAGAATGAAAGAGCAATATCTAATTCCTGCATTTGCAGTCTATGATGAGTCAAAATATATGTCGTGGAGTTTAAGGGTTGACCATGAACAATGGCGAGTTTCATAGTGTCTCTTCTCCAAAGTTGTTTTCCAGCATGAACAACCTCCAGCTTTTCTTTCCCCCCCAAACATCCTCACTGTCCCCTTTTGAATATTCAGCTTGGAAGCTTTGCCCCATTCCATGTTCACCATGGTCTTTGTTCAAACCTGGTGTTATGCCCTGGGAAACTGTGTTCATCACACCATCACCAGGCTGTTATTTCATTCACCGGCTTGTAGTCCCTTCCCTCCTGGGGTTGGTTAGAAGACTACTGGCAATATCCCACAGGCCATTGCTACAGAGGGGCATTTGTCTGGTCAAGAAGACAATCCATTGTGTGAATACAGCTTGGCCTGACTTTTTGCATCTTGAGGAGATTTGATGTGCCCCTGGAGAAATCCCAGCATTTAAGCATCTGGGTACAGCCTAGTCTTAATACACCAGCAAAGGAGGAGGGCCCGGCAGTTGGAGTGAACACACAACAACTCTCTTTGCTTGTTAGGTTCATCCTGTCCTCCGTCCAACATGCTGAGTGAATGATTCCCTTCTCTCTTATTGAGAAACCAGAGGAGCCACATATGTTCTCATGGAACACGGACCTCCCCCATAATAGCTGTCTCCTTTCCAGAGTTTGTTGTTTAGGATACAAAACCCGACAGATGGAATGTGACGTGTCCCAAATCAACTATCACTTAAGCCGAGAGCTTGATATTCATGCTCTACTGAGCTGAGCACTCACCACACACAACTTTGTGTGGCCTCTAGGCCTCTAGGCCAGTTTCCTGCCTCTGAAGAAGACCCGGGTTTTTCCAGTTCTCATGGAGTGTGGTCAGAGTGCAAATCCACATGTGGCAGTGCTAAGCTTGTTGAGATATGTCCTCTCAGGCACCCCTGGGTCCCAGCTTGGTCCACTGTAACTTTTGGGGGCTTATAGGCTCCAACAGGAGCCAGGTGAGTGGGCTCTCAGCTTGAATGGTGTGGGACACTGAGCACGGCACCAGCTAGCAGCCCCAGGAAGAAGGGCTAGCTGTCAGGATTCAGTGGGAACTCTTGAATTGCCTGGACATGGAGGGATTTATCGCCACAGGGCTGCATACCGCTTACAGCCTAGTTTCTCGTTGACCAGGCCAAAAGGATAGTATTACTTCTTTAAAAATGCAGGAGCTTGGCAACTGTTTCCTTCATCTATCCTCTTACTATCACAATGGAACCGGTGCTTGTCTTGAATGTTGACTTGAAGTGGCTAGTAGCAGAACAGTCTCTGCTTTTCATGGTATCCATGACGCCAGTGTGTTCTCAGGCCATTCCTCTGTGACCTCAGTTGGAATCTGCAGTGCATGTCATGTCACGTGAGCAACTCATCAAAGATCATATTGCCCAAGACTTCACAAACCCTCTTGGGAGTGCAACCAAGGGCCTTCTCCTACTGGAGCCTAGAAGCCCAGTGTCCTTCTCACCCTAGATGCCCAAAGCCTGCTCCCTCCTCTGATTACAGGAGATCTCCATGAATGGTTCTCATGTCACAGGAGAACTGTTAAGCAATTGATGCCTTTTTCTGAGTGGAATTGAATGCACCTGAATGTTTGAAGAAAAAAGGATATGACTTTCTGCCACTTGTCTCTCTGTATTGAATCTTGAGAGGAATAACTGAAATCATAATGAGCAGGAGATTGAAATTGAATGAGGAATGTTTTCTTTTTGACACCATGTTTTGCTTCTGGGACCCCAGACCACATGAGGCATCTCCACTCACATTTGACTTTTTATATCCCCAAGAGCATCTGGCTAAATTACTGAAGCAAACTCTCACTGATGGAAACGGGCATAACACAGGAGGAACAACTTCCTCTGCCTCAACCTTTCCTGAGATGATGGGCAAGATCCATCTCCTGATCTGGCTTGTATATTATGCACAGCTCTCTGCTGTTTAGAATTTTTCCAAAAAAAAAAAATGACAAAAGGAAAATTAAGAAAAAAATAGGATCGAGGAAAGTGTTAGTAGATTGCTAATATAATGGCTTGATATGCCTGTGAGAATGATCCCCCAAATGTACATTCATAGTCACCAATTGAGCACATTCTAAATCCCAAATAGTCTTGCCTCTGCCTGCTCCTGGCTCCTTGGATCCCTATTAAAAAGTTTCTTCTTAGGCATCATCTACATCCATTTTCCTCCTTAATTGAAGAGGCAAAAAATCTTTCCCTCAGGACACACTGCTACTCTAGGGTATTGACATGCAAAAAATATCTTGCTGGATTATAGTGAATGAGAGATTTAAGAATTCTTCAGCATACTTTGGCTTGGACATGTTTCCTTGCCTGTCTACTTTTGCACAAAGGAGAACTGTAGGTGATCAAGTGTTGTAACTCAGAGTCCGTCCTGTGCTGGCGATATAGCCCAACACATAGAGTGTGTGCAAACTCGAGAACCAGGTTCAAATCCCCAGCACTGGTTGATTGCGGAAATTCCAAAAAAAAAAAAAAAAAAGAAAACAATTCAGAAACCCCTACCTTCTTTCTTTTCCCTCCTCCACTACGCACAAAATGAATCAACACTGGAAAACAGCACCATTTCACATGCAACCCATTTCCTGAGACATCTTTCAATTTGCAAATGTGCTCCAAAAGCGAAATCACACCCACTCACCTGCATTTCTTCAGAGTATTAGTTCCACAACCACACTCTCTTCTCCTTAGGACAGAGATCACGGGTCTCTCATGAGGATGCTTATGGGAATCATTCTTCATAACCTTCTTCCACTGCACATTGTTCTCCAGGTTTCCGTGGCGGTAAATTCAAAAGGACACCCACACTTGTACCTGGAACTCTCCAGTTTTCTTGGAAACACACCAATTCTTTCTGCCAATGGAGTGGACTTCCACACCTGAGCACTTTCCACATGAACCTCAGTGTCAACTGGAAAACCAAGAGGTGAACACAAAAGACCACCATGCTTCTTCCTGGACTTTCTCTGACAGTCAGCTTTCTGGTGGCTTGCATGTGACTTCTTGATGAATAAAGTTAGGTTTTGGGGCTGAATCGATGTTTGCCTCAATGGAGAGCATTCAGGAGGGTCACGGGGGCCTCACAAAACACTCAACCAATATCATTGGAGCTCTAGTTTCAAGAGAAATGGAGCCCTTTTTTAAACCCTTGTAAAAATGGATCGACCCCCTCAAGAGATACAGTGTAGAATTAGGTGAAGCATAACAACAACTCGGATTGCGAGTTGCTCTCATGTTCACCAGGAATCTGGGAATGAAAGCATTGTGATTCGGATGGTAAGGAATGACACAAGAACCACTCTTTGCAAGAACACACACCGAAAGAATAAAATCAGAGACATTAGGCATAAGGCATGTTGGTGGTGGATAGAAACATGTCAAGAAAGAAAACGGATTTGACAATTGGCAAATGCTGGAGAAACACTTTTCCTTCTCAGTAATTGAATTATAAAGTCGGCTATTAAAGAACCACCTCTGTATTGTTATTCAGGTTTTGCCATTGTAGGGTCATCAAACTTGAATATTCATAGACCTTTTGGGGATTAAATTTCTGAGAATTTGGTGCACTATTCATTCGGGGAACTGGAGATAAGCGTTACATATCCCAGGATCAACTGGTTTAAGTTGCAGGTCATGCGGTGGATGCTGTGATGTTTTGAAAACCTTTTCTCATGGTTCTTGTGCCAGAAAAATTAGGAATCAGCACACGTATATTTGGCTGTCCCTTGGGAATTACAGAAAAGAGACAGGAATTTGCAAGGGCATTGATACACTTTCATGGGAAATTAAGGCTGGTGTTCATGGTTGCATACAGAATGAAAGAGCAATAACTACTTCCTGCATTTGTAGTTTATGTTGGGGCTGAATATATGTCATGGAGTTTGTGGGTTGACCATGAACAATGGCGAGTTTCTTAGTGTCTCTTCTCCAAAGTTGTTTTCCAGCAGGAACAACCTCCAACTTTTCTTCCCCCCCATACATCCTCACTGTCCCCTTTTGACTATTCAATTTGGAAGCTTTGCCCCATTCCATCTTCAGCGTGGTCTTTGTTCAAACGTGGCATGTTTCATCATCCCATCACCAGGCTGTTATTACTTTTGCAGGCTTGTAGTCTGCTCCCTGTCTGGGCTGGTTAGAGGACTCCTGGCAATAACCTACAGGCCCTTGCGACAAAGGGACATTTGTCTGGTCACGAGGACAATCCATTGTGTGAAGAGCCTGACTTTTCTGCACCTTGAGGTGATTTGATGTGCTCCTGGAGATATCCCAGCAGTTAAGTATCGGGGTACAGCCTAGTCTTAATGCAGCAGCCAAGGAGGAGGGACCTGGCAGTTGGAATGAGCACACAACAACTCTCCTTGCTTGTTAGGTTCATTCTGTCCTTTGTGCAACATGCTGAGTGAATGATTCCCTCCTCTCCTCATGAGACAACTTAGGAGTCACATATGTTCACATGGAACATGGACATCCCACATAAGAGCTGTCTCCTTTCACGACTTTGTAGTTTAGGAGGCAAAACCTTACAGATGGAATATGATGTGTCCCATTTGAAGGATCACTTAAGCCAAGGTGCTGCTCTTCATGCTCTACTGATCTAAGCACTCACCACCCATCTCTCTGTGTGACTGCTAGGCCTCTAGGCTAGTTTCTTGCCTCTGAAGAAGACCCGGATTTTCCCAGTCCTGGAGGAGTGTGGTCAGAGAGCAAATCTTCAGGTGCTGGTGCTAATCTTGTTGAGCTACATCCTCTCAGGCACCCCTGGGTCCCAGTTTGATTCACTGGAACTTTTGGGGACTTATAGGCTGAAACAGGAACCAGGTGAGGAGGCTCTCAGCATGAATGGTGGGGAGCACAGAGCACAGCACCACCTAGCAGGCCCAGGAAAAAGGGCAAGCTGTCAAGGCTTCAGTGGGAACCCTTGAATTGCCTGGACATGGGGGAATTTATTGCCCATGGGGCTGCATACCTGTTACAGCCTAGTTTCCCATTGACCAGGCAACAAGGATAGTATTACTTCTTTAAAAATGCAGGAGCCTGGCAGCAGCTTACTTTCTCTATCCTCTTACAATCACAGCTGAGCCGGTGCTTATCTTGAATGTTGGCTTGAAATGGCTAGGAGTGGCGTGGTCTCTGGTTGTCATGGGAACCGTGACAGCCAATGTGTTCTCAGGCTGCTCCTCTGTGACCTCAGGTGGAATCTGCACTGCAGTCCATGTCATGTGATCCTCTCCTCAAAGGTCATATTTCCCAAGGCTTCACAAACCCTCTGGTGAGTGCAACCAAGTGCCTTCTCCTACCGGAGCCTAGAAGCCCCGCCCCCTTCACATCCTAGCTGTCCAATGCCTGCTCCCTCCTCTTTGATTAGAGGAGATCTCCCATGAATGGTTTTCATGTCACAGGGGAACTGTTAAGCAATTGATGCATTTTTCTGAGTGGAATTGAATGTACCTGAATGAATGTAGGAAAAAGTATATGACTTTCTGCCACTTATCTCTCTTTAGTGAATCTTGAGAGGAATAAATGAAATCATAATGAGCAGGAGATTGGATGAAGAATGTTTTCTTTTTGACACTACGCTTCGCTTCTGGGACCCCAGACTACATGAGGCATCACCACTCGCATTTGCCTGTTTATATCCCTATCAGCATCTGGCTAAATCACTGAAGCACACTCTCTCTGATGGAAACAGGCATAACACAGGAGGAACAACTTCCTCTGGCTCACCCTTTCCTGAGAGGATGAGCAAGATCCATCTCCTGAACTGCCTTGTCCATTATGCACTGCTCTCTGCTGTTTAGAATTTTTCAAGCAAAAAAAAAAAAAAAAAGACCAAAAGAATATTAAGAAAAAAATAGGATCGGGGAATGTGTCAGTAGATTTTGAATATAATGGCTTGGTATGCCTGTGAGAATGATTCCCCAAATGTACATTCATAGTCACCAATTGAGCACATTCTCAATCCCAAATAGTCCTGCCTCTGCCCCTGCTCCTGGCATCCTTTGATCCCTAATAAATATTTTCTGCTCAGGCATCAGCTACATCTGTTTTCCTCCTTAACTGAAGAGCTTTCCCTCAGGACACACTGCTAGTGTAGGATATTGACATGCAAAAAAAGATCTTACTGGATTGTTGTGAACAAGAGAATTAAGAATTTTTTAGGCATTGTTTCTCTTGGTCATGATTTCTTTCCTGCATACATTTGCACAAAGTAGGACTGTAGGTGATCAAGTGTTGTAACTCAGAGACCAGTCCTGTGCTGGCAATATAGCCGAACATGTAGATTGCCTGTCTCTCAAGCTCGATACCCGGGTTGGAATTCCCAGCACTGATCAATTGGAGAAATTCCAAACAAAGAATAGAAACCAATTCAGAATCCTTATCCTCTTTCTTTTCTCTCCTCCACTACGCACAAAATGAATCAACACTGGAAAACATTACCCATTTCACGTGCAAGCCATTTTCACTGACACCTTTTAGTTTGCAAATGTATAGACTCAAACTGAATGGACCCTCACTTAGTTGAAGCCATAAGTGTATTTACTATGCAATAAAATATATAAAGAGGAAAAGCAACAACGTTGATTGTATTATCTCTTGGAACAATCAGAATTTCTTTTCTCTCTTTTTTGTTTCTTTCTTTCTCCTTTTTTTTGTACTGTAGTTTTAACCCAGGGCCACTTTACATGTGAGCTATTATTTTGAGTCAGTGTCTTGCTAAATTGTTTAAGAGCTTTGCTACCTTGCTGAGGTTGTTAGTGTATTTGCAATCATTCTGTTTCTCTCTCCCAAACCACTGGGATTGCAGGCATGCATCAATGCACCTGGCAGTATTCAGAACTTCCTAGTGACCTGTAAGAAGGTAAAATTTTCTTTGTTTCCTTTAAATAAGTTAGAGGCAAAATTTAAAACACTCACAGTGTTCCCAGACAAAACTGGATTTTTGATGTTCCTTAACATTCCTTTTGCATATCAGATACTCACGAATATTTCTGTTATAGCCATTCATTTTGTGATTATGTGAAAGAACAGTAAATGCAGTTTGACAAAGAGAGGAGTGTTGGGGAAAATTAAGAGGGAAATAACAACATAAATTCTTTAAAAATACTAAAATCTTTGGAAGCTTATGTAAATAACTTGTCATTTTTTGTTTAAACATTGTTGGCCCACTCATTTTCTTTATAAGGAAGAAAATACAAATAGGAATGTACGCTTTAAACAAATAGTAAAATACTAAGAGAGTAGAAGTATACAAATTGCCAAAGACAAATTCACCATTTAAAAAGTAAATTATTAATCTATTACTGAGTAATTACCTGAAATACTCATATTATAAAATTTAGTAAAATTTTCCAAAAATTAATCTATTGAAATAATTTGTGAAAAATTAAAAATGCAATTTTGGAAAACTGCATGGGATTTTGAAAACTAAGTTCTATCAAAGTATTCTGAGAGTAACAAAAATTACAAAGCTAATCTATAAAGTTTTTTCTTCTAGTAGAAACAATTTACTTAAAACAAAAAACATCTAATTTTGTTTTGCTTTCAAGTTCCTTAAAATCAGATTGCCTAAAATTATATAAGTAAATAACTACCAATTAAATTACTAAGCACATAATAAATGCAGTCATGGCGGCAAGCATATAAAGGGACCCCATTTCAGAGGTGGATTTAAATTATTGGGTCTTGGAACACGTTTTAAGTTCTTAAAAATCATTAATGATCCCAAGTATTTTTACTTACATAGATTACTGCTGATGTTTACTGTAAAATATGAGAAAAATTGAAACATTTAATTATGCATTAAAACACCTCTCGTTAGCATGAATAGCATTTTTATGAATTGTTTTTTCCAAAAAATTAGTTAAGAATGGTCTTTTTTAACATTTTAATAAATTGTTTAGAGTTTATTTTGCTAGAAGACAGCTATATTCTGTATTTGCATTTGCTCTCTCCCTGTTGTTATATGTTGCTTTACTCCATATCACAACATATCATAATATATATAGATATATGAAGAAAATCAAATCTCACTGATATGAAGTTGGAAAAGAGGAGAAATATTTTAATAGTATTTTCTAATTACTGTAGGTAGTATTCTTTGATATATTAAAATTAGATTAAGTTCTTTCTTCAAGGATATATGATAAATTATATCCATAAACTATTCATAATTTTGTTAAAATTTTCTGGTCAGTCTTGCAATTTAAATGAATCTTTTACCATGCATGATTCTATAATATGAGGTGCTGATAACTGGAAAAATATTTATTCTTGAGTTATAGGTTGAAATTTTTTATATTTATTCAAAATTTACAAAAAAAAAACCCTCTATTTGTTAATATCACAACAGATCTCATCAGAAATGTTTCTAAGTAGTGGAAACTCATTAAGCTTAAAGAATCAAATAAAAAAAATTCAAAATCTAAGTTGTATTTGTAAACCTGAATTTTAGTACTGGCAAGAAATACCTGTAAATGATTTCCTTGAAGTGACAAGATTAATTCATTAATTTCAAGAAAAATCTACCAAATATCTAAGTCTGAATAACCACAGTTTGTTGGTCAATTTTCCTAGAAAAAATGATGTTCCTTGAAATAAAAAAGGGGGAGGGGGCTAGTTCAGCTTGTAGCCAAATAATCACCCAAAAACTTTTCCTTGAGATAACTGGAGTATTTCTGTGTGCAGTCCATGCATTTTTATATAATTCCCATTTCATTATACATATACAACATAAAAATACTAATCATTTACTCAAGGATGGAAATTTAAATAAATTAATGCATTTTACTGCTTGGCAAAATATTTTAGGTGTAACTGATATTTTTTCTCTAAGAATTTGCAGTGGTAAAGAATTCCATGATATACTTTGGTGGCACTGCCTGAATGCATACCAGGAAACAGCAGTTTTATCCTATTGCTTCTGGATCAAAAGGGCAAATATTATCACAGGGAAAAAAGAAAATAACATTTAGTGCACTTCTGAAAATATATTTTTACCTCTGAATACTCCCTGAAAAGGTATCCAAATCATGGGGTCTATGGACCACACAAGGGAACCCACACCTTTTAGTATTTGCTGCTAACAACCAATGTAAACCCACAAAATTCTGTCAATTACTTTTCAGTGGGCTCAGAGAAAATTTCTAAACTCACATGAAAGTGATAACATACTGGGACAATGGTTTTTCTTTTATACCTAACCACGTGGAGGAATTTATAAATATTTAATTATTCCATCCCCAAATCTGCTAGCATTAAATCCCCCTTTTCATTAATAAGAAGGTTCTGTGGTTTCAAATCTTGATGCAACACCATTCTTCTGTGGCAATAATTAACCCATGTAGAATTTGGTATAGAAACAGCTACAAAAGCAAATAATTAAAAATTAGTCTTACAGATATCAAGAGATACTTTGGTATTAGCATAATATGGTAAGTAGAAAAGCAACTAGCCTAGAAGAGTAAAAGAAAAAAAAAAGAAATTACATCATTTTAAGGCCAATGCCTTTTCCATTTTGAGTTGTTTTCTCAATTTTAGTTTATTGTTCAATTTGAAGCATCTATCATTTGTGTCAACAGTGTCTATAAAAATAAATATTATAAATATAACAAAATTTTGCTTTCATAGTAATAATTTATTTGTTAGAGAAACCATCTTAAACAGATGTATCCTCTATACTACTAAAGCTTATAGATTGATTATAAAATTCCAGTATGTCAAACAAACACAGGCAATTACTCCCTTATAAAACAATCTGATCTGGGTCAGTAACTTTAAATGTGGCATTGGACTTGATGGTTTTATGTAAAGTCTCAGGTATCAGAGAGAATGGAGCTGCATAACCTGGCAAATTACCAGTTATAAAACTAACTCAATCAACTTTTAACACCTACCTTCTGGATACTTTAATTTTAGCAACTCCTACTCAGTTTCAAAATAATCTGTGATTCAAAATGTGGTAATGCACTCTAGTGCCCTGAAAAAAGCAATTACTACAAGACTAATGGTAGAAGAATTTAGTGTATTGTGGTAAAAAGAGAGATTTGGAACACATCTTGATTTTCTGGGGTTACGAAAAAGAACTTTAATTCCTGAAGACTCAAGAAATAACTTCAGTTTACTTGTAGATAAAAAATGACATCTAAATACCAAGAATAAGCCAAGGCAGCAGGTGACTAATGGCAGGAATGCCTCTGGTGATTTTTTGGAGCAGTGTAGTAGGGATTGAACTCAGGAGCACACTACATCAGAGCTATGCCCCCAATTCTTTTGCATTTTAATTCTGAGACAGGGTCCCATTAAATTGCTCAAGCTGGTCTCAATTTTGTGATCCACCTACCTCATTTTCCCAAGTAGCTGGGTGATGGGTTTGTACCACCATGTCTGGTCTGAATGAATTATAAACTCCGAAGTCTTCAGACTCCACCTATTTATTTATGTTTTGATAACTCTAAAGTTACTACTTTAATATATTTCTGTTGTGTTGCATTGGGGTTTCAGTGGTGAACACAGCTACCTTTCAATATATTCCTGTTAAATTTTACATTTGGAAAACATTAAATGCAATTTTAACAAACAAAAAAAATATTTTCCAATTATGTAGACCTGACTTAAAAGACTTCTCAAACCTCTGTAAAATTATGATAACTAAAGACTTTCCAAATTAGTGTTTTCCAAATTAGTGCTAATATAAAAACAGAAAAAAACAGAATTTTAAAAATGGAGATCTACAAATAGCCTTCACAACACCTTGCAAATGAAAATATAAACTATGATGAAAATAATTCGCATGAAATGTATATGGAAATTCTTTTAAAGCCTTATTCTAATATTCTTAGCAATGTGCCAGCCATATGTTTAGACCTCTCTTTCAATAACAGAAACTGGCTTTCCTTCATATTTACCAAATTCACTATAATAAAAATGTAAGTTTGAAGTTACTTTTTACTATCTACAGAATTATGAAGGTCTCAAACACACAAGATGGGACAGTCTATTTTCAAAATAGGTTTTATAAACTGTTGAACTTTATACAAATAAAATCTTTGAAAATGTAAAATATACCACTCAGAACAAAGAAGTCTATAAGAATAAAAGTGTGTCAATTGCTTTTATATATCTGATAACTTCTGGGTTTCTTCTGTATCTGATTATTATAGCAAACTTCTTCAGCATTATTTGAATTCTTAGATGTATTACAAAAACACAATTATCTTACTATTTCTTATGACAATACAGATAGTTACTTCAAAGAAATTGCAATACCTGTATGTTTCCGGTCTTGCTTATAACACTTATTCATAATCCATATCTCCAAAATGTCACTGTTATTAAATAATGCAATACCATTTTAAATATATTAGGGGAGTTCACCATTTAAAGGTGGTCTTTTGCAAAATACATCATTTGTATTTTTTCAGAAAGTAAAATAGACCTGTAGGTTTATTCTATACATGTAGGATAATGTGAAATAAAATATCAAAATTATTTTTAGAAGACTTTTAAAATGAAGCAGTTTTACAAAAAGGTATGATCCCAGGAAAGCTGTAGTATAATAAACAGAAGTTTGGAAAATAAGTCAAACAGAAAATTCCAAAGATTGGTTATGAGGTTGGTATATTTCAGTGTGCAATCTAGCTCATTTTGTTTACACTTTAACATTACACAATAAACATACATTTACATTGTGCATACTCATGATGTTCCCATAGTCATCCATGTACTGTTTTAGGTCCTTATCCTGGAAAAGCACAACATTTTACTACATGATAACTCAGTATTCAGAATGCTTGTCTGATTAAATTAATAGTATTTAATTTTTTGAAGAAAATTGTCTGTCAAGAAAAGATACAGAATGCACCACCTAATCTATTTGAATACCAATAAATAAACAATGGCCCTGGGGCTATTAAAAAGTCTAAGTTTCTATTACTAAAGAAAAATAAAATACTGAGTGTTTTTTAAATGCTTACCAGATACTCAAGGGTGAGAGTCAAAGATTTATCTGTGTGAACAGTGTCATGTAAGGTTACTATGTTTGCATGTTTTAAATCCTTTTAGAGTAAAACTGTAAAACAGAAATGAAAGCCAAGTGTTTAGTCTGTGAAAGACCAGGTTTTATAAAAACTTGAAATAAGTTTAACATATCAATCAACTGTGTATAATATTCTCTTAAGTTAAAAACAGCAATTTGCCAAGGGGATGAGAGGTAGAAAAACTGAAGGTACCAACTCTTACCACTTTTATGATTTTGAGTTTGATATTGTAGTACCTAAAGTTGTCTCTAATATTACAACTCACCATCTTCTGCTTTTTTACTTTAATGCTACCTTTTTGAGCCTCTGGGATAAATTTATATACAAGTTCAAGGTAGGCTTTCTTCTCCTATGTTGCTAATCAGTTACCTCTATTTATTTATTGGTTTTGGTACCAGGGATTGAACCTGAGTCACATTCCTAGCCCCTCTGCTTTTTTGTTTAATTTTTATTTTGAGGCAGGGTCTAGCTAAGTTGCTTAGGTCCTTGCTAAGTTGCTGAGACTGGCTTCAAACCTGCCATACTGCCTCATGTCTGAGAATGTATTTCTCGTTGCTATGCACAGACTTATAATTTATATGGACTGAATGTACCACCACAAGCCATATAGGAAAAATAGTATTTATTTAGACATATAAAGTATACACAAAAGTAAAAGTATCCCAGCTAGCATACCAACTCAGCACCAGAGACATCATGGGCATTTCGCAGCATACATAACAAAAGAAAGCAGTCTTGTCACCTTTGAGTTTTTCTCATCTCTCTTAAATACACGAGTAAACATATAAAGTTATTGTCTGGAGCCACTGGGCTCAGTGCCATCAGTATATTTGGTCTCCAGACCTGGATCTGGCCAGGAGCCAGGCCTTGAGAGCAGAAACCAGATGTCTTTAAGTTCTTTTTTTTTAATGTTCTTGGACAGAGAGCTTATCTGTCCTTCAATGGGGCACTGCCAGAGCACTAAGTTTCTCATGCAAGCTGTTTACTCCTTGCCCTGATTTCACTTTTTGAAAGCACTCATCAAGAAGACTCCATTTTTCTCTACATTTCAGTCCTAGGATTGTTTAAGAGAGTAAGTAAAGGAAGTCATTATCATTGCACAATACATTTGATTCAATAATACATTTGACAATTACATATACATAATATGATTAAAATTCCAATAATATAGAACATCAGAGAAAACACAGCAGAAAAGTATGTAGAAGCACTAGCACTAGAAAACTAAAAATCAGACCAATTATGATTAGTGACCTCAGTTATTACATTTGACAAATCTGTTACTTATTGGAAACAATAGTTGTGGCTATTTGGTGCTCTTCTAGAGAATGTTTATTATGCTGTAGATATTGATGTAATAAACGTGAATGTGTTAAGATAGTAGGTAGGGATAAGTAAATATAAATATTTGGAATTGGTAAGGGGGTAGAAATCCAAGAAATATTAAGTTCTTTATTAACATAAGGGGATAAATAGAATGCTTCTCCAGCCCAATACAAGATTTCCACATCTTTTAAACATCCCACCAAAGGAGAGGAAAAATTCATCCATTGTAATTCAGTTCTATTATTATTTAACATACCAATACATTGATGTTCAATTTTATAAGGTAGGGTAAAATTCTTTACAGGATAAAATGTCCATAAACAAATATTAATAGAGTACTGTAACAAACAGGGTTCCTTTATGTGGGTTAATCCTTGACATATAGGCCCGTTGGTGGTGGAAATGCCATCTACTAATTTATAAGCTATATGCTGTTCATCAACGAGAGTCTCTTCAACTTGGGCAATATTATATAATTTTTATGGATTATTGGTAAAACACAGAAAGAACATAAAACCCTATAATTTTTTTTTACCAAATAGGTAAAGTTCCACTACACCAAGCAGAGGTACAATTCACCACAATGGGGGGAGCCATTTGAGCTCCAGGGGGAAGCAGATATTCCCAGATATTACTATGTCCTTGTTGAATTAATCTTTGTGCCCTTTCCTTTTGGAGGTTAATAAATAACATTTGAATATTATAACTAGTCCAGTTTAACCATGTATTAATAATAGACTACTTTATATTATTCTACTTGGGAAGTATTAAGTATTTGTAACATTTACTCTTGATAGGTTAAGGTATTTTGATGAGGGATAATAATAGTAGGCAACCACTGAATATTTAAACTTACACTTTGAGCTATATCTTTTTCAGCATTTTGTAGACAAGAAGATAATACTTCTAAGTCTACAGAATTTGTAATTCCTATCCCAGACCCTAATCCTCCTAATAAAGTATCATACCAGGCACTTTCTCTTTGGGTACACAAGGGAGTCAGGGGAAAAGAAACATTAAAATGTATAAATAACTTATTAGCTAAGAAACTTACATTTCTACAAGTACGGGACACTTGTATTAGTTGTGGAGCATTAATCTCAGGCTTGTTATTAATAGAATATCATATATAATCAACCCATACTCCTCATCCCTTAACATTTGTTCCATTACTGCATAGAATAAAAGCAGAAGTATTTACATTAAAAGTGAAATACTTAGTACCATTAATACTGTAATTATTTATGGCTTGTGTCAACTGATATTTATATTTGAATTGTAATTTTAATGTGGAAAATTTACAACATCTTAATACTTTAGAGGTAATATTTACTTGTATTTCATTACTACTGGAGAATATTAATCTATATACGAATGATTTTCCCTTCCATCCAGTTATGTTTTGTCCACTCACAGTCACATTAGTAAAGTTACATTTTTTATTAGCTGAGTAGATAAAATTATCTTTTGTCCTATTGCCTATGTCATTCCTCCAATACCATCTGATCAAGGATCTGTTTGATGGTGCATGAAGTTTTATTCCAGGAGTCCAGGCCCATATTAAAGGACTTGTCATGAAGATCCAGCTCATAACCTAGTTCTGTAAAAATAGATGGTTAGTAGGCAATATTTTAGGTTGTTTATTGCCAGGAATCATAACTATTACCGTATTATCCTTTCCCTGTGTTATTATTTCTCCAGCTATAAGAACATCAGTTTCTTGTTGTTTTATCCTTACTTTGGTCCCTGCAATAATATCTGTCAATCCAAAACCACCTTTCCTATTGCTATCCAGACTAGATTGTTTTATTTTAGTCCATTGATTGTGTATTATACACAATTTTAGTCCATTGATTGTGTATTATAATTATTTGAGCAACTTGCATTTCAGCTTTAACTTGGAATGGGTCAGGGGATACATTATGTAATATAACTTTAATTTTTACTTGATAATCAGAGTCAATTACCCCAGCCATGATTTGGATTCCTTGTATGGCCAGGCTAGATCAAGCAGCAATCTGCCCAAAGTGTTGGGGAAGGATTTTAATCCCCAGACCTATTGGTATTACTTGAGTTTGATTTGGAGGGATAAGAACATCTATTACACTACACAAGTCATAACCAGGAGAAGCAGGAGTGCCTTGCCAGGGAAGTTGGGCTTTACGATGTAAGGCCCACCATTTTATATGAGAAATTTCAGCCTCCCAAATTTGTAAATTTGGAGTCATCATTTGAGACAAGGGAGTTCCTGATTTGGTTAATACTCAATTATTTAATTGTTTTAAAGCTGTAAATAAATTATCTTTCCACTGTCCATGTTTACTATTTCCAAGTTTTCTTAGTTTTTTCTTTAAAAGACAATTTATTCATTCTATCAGCCCTGCAGCTGTGGATAAAAACCAATATGAAATATCCATTCAATACTATTTTCTTAGCAGTGTAATTGTATTATTTTTTCTTTAAAATGAGAACCATTTTCACTTTGGATTTGAACAGGTGTTTCATAATATAAAGTTATTATGTCTAAAGTTCTAATAGTCTTCCTTTGTGTACCATCGCTATATGCACAACCTACTAATACCCCAGAATATGTATCTACACAAGTACAAATAAATCTATATCTTCTAGACATGGGCAGAGGTCCTATATAATCTATTTGCCAAATCTGACCTGGATGAGTTTCTCTACTTAATTCTCCAGTGACAATGGGAGGTACTGACTGAGCTTTATCCAATTGGCAAATGCGACATTGTATAACTGTTTCCTTACGTTTAGATAATGGAATATACATTCCTCATTCACATGCTCACCTGTACATAGTAGCAGGTCTGGCATGTCCTGTCTTTTGATGAACCCATTTAGCCAACTGGATAATTTTATCTTTTTTAGACTGGGAGGTATTTTCTTCTAAAATGGTTATTTTAGGCAGATTGTCCACCATTGTATTACACTCATATTCTGGGGTGTCTCTCCGAGAATGAGCATCTACATGAAACACAGACACATTAGTACATTTAAGTATTTTTAAATACTTTTTTATATTTCTGTTTCCCATAATTGTTTATCCCTTATTTTTTAATCATTTTTATACCATTTAGGTAACCAAGTAGCTAATCCATTTGTTATAGCCCAGGAATCTGTAAACAAATAACATTTCTTTCCCTCTTTATATTGTAAAGCCAGGAAAACTACATATAATTCAGCATATTGACTACTTTGTCCCTTACCCTGTTTTTCTAATATCTTTTTGTTAGATGGATTAAAAGCTGTGGCCCTCCAATAACATTCATTTCCTGTGTATTTGAGACAAGGCTGGTCCATCTGTAAACCATGCATGTTCTTGTTGTGTAGGTGTTAATTTATCATATCCTTTATTATATTTAACAGGAGATTGTTTTACAAGTTTTTTACTAGATACTTCAGGTAATTGTGCATCAGGCAAATTTGCTATAAGTTTATGTAATTGTAATATACCTGCAGGAGGTTTGCACTCCCTGGTGGCCTGTGGAGTCAGCAACTTCTCTGGGTTCAGCAGTTAAATCTTGGCCACATGCAAGACACATGCATCTTCCCTGGGTGTGTTCCCCTGCTGCCTCTGGGGACTGCTCTTACTGCCCAAAGATTGGTTTCCAAGGCTAAGACAGTACTTGGGAGAGAGAATGGGGTTAGGCCAAGTGCACAGGGACCTCCAACTCTGGAGTCTGTGCTGGGAGCATCCCCCACCTCTGGGAGAGACAGAGGAGCAACTCTGGGGCCAGACCAGCTCTTTGCAGGGAAGCTCTGACAGCAGGGCAGAACAGGAGAAGCCTTGTCACTCTTCTCTGATGAGCCACAGATGCTACAAAGTCTGCCCTGGCCCTTCATGAGGAGAGGGTCAGGTGGAGGGTGGGTCAAGGCAGGGGTGCAGGGCCTGAAAGATGGTGGTGGGAGGGCAGTTAGGTGGGCTCCATGCTACAGATGCAGGTTCCTGCCCCTAGAACTGCATCAACCCACTGCCTCACATATGCTATCATTGAAGAAGTTTCAAGGATGGGGCAATTATAGGTCCTGTGGCATATTGGTCTGGGCCAGAGGGGTGCAGACAGATGGGGCTCATGACTACTTCCCACCCTGGCCCTCAGGAGAAGCCAGAGTGAGGTGAACGGGGTGGTCCCTAGGTCAGATTTCCCAGGTTTAAATCCCAGATCAGTTCCTTTACCAGTGTGAGGCCCTGGGTAAGTTCTTCCCCACTCTGAGCCTCAGAGCACAATGCATGGCTTCAGGGGTTGCTGGAGACCCTAAGGGTGAAGCAGAGAAATTCTGATCAAGGAGCCTGGTGGGCGGTCAGCTCTCAGTGATGATCAGCTCTCCTTATCCATACGTGCAACAGGGCAGGCAAGCAGCAGTAAATATTTCTGGAATATTTCAGTAAATATTTCTGGAATGAATTCATGGGAAGAATGGTCACAGGCCATGAACTAGGTACCACCATCATGCCCACTTTCCAGATGGGAAACGAAGACCCAGAGACACCAAGGCACTTACCTTCCCTAAGGAACACAGGGGCTCGGGGACCCAAATCTGCCTCACACACCTATGGTGAAAATCTCTTGCTCCACCTCTAATTCAGTTTGGGTCAGTAACCCAAACTCAGGGTCTGGGGATATCACATGCCATCTTCACTGAGATTCTCCCAACATTAACCTTCCTTTCACACCTTGGTCCTCTCTGAAGGAGAATCAAATTCCTTGGTCATGAGGAGTGTCAGTATCACAGTGGCCCTGTTCCTTGGCTCTCCTGCTCCTGACCATCTGCCCCAGCCAGGAGTCAGTGCCTTTATCAACTGTGGCTATTCCTTCTGGCCTGGGAAAGATTTGAGTTTCCCAGGGCCCCACTACAGGGCCTATGGCCACAGTTTATCACTTTCTCCAGGCCATCCCTCCTCCTCCTTCCTTATAGCTCCTGGAAGGTCATTTTGTGCAGGCACATATTAGTGGTTTCTCAGCGTCAATGGTCAAATCCCTGATTTACCATAAACATGTCTGGATTGATCCCAAAGACCATGCCAGTGGAAAGGGGATGATTGAGGGAAAGTTCTTGGGGACCAGGGCACACATCTGCCACTCTTCTTGTCCCTCAATTCCAGCCTGCTGCTGACCTCATATTGCAGAGGTCACAACTGAGCTGGGTCCCACCTCTGGGCCTTTACCCATTCAGAGTCACCTGCCCAACAGTCCCACAGATGGTTTCTCCTCCTACAGGACTCTGCTAAAACACCACCACCCCAGGGTTTCTTCCTGAGCATCCTGTTGACACAGCCCTGGTGCCACCCTCCCACATCAGCCTGTCTTGTGGTCTTCAGGTGTCCTCTACACTTGCATTTCCTTCCTCATGTGTTCTGTTGCTTGGGTATATATGTCCATTCCCAAGGGGGTTTACTGTCTCAAAGTCCTGCTTACTGTCTTTTCCCTGTACCATGAACCACTCCAGACACACTGTGGTGCTCAGTACCATTTGAGGGGTGAGTGTCCTGATTGATTCTCTATGAATTAACTTGCTAAGAATGTGCTCACCTCAGATCTTGTATCTTATTAAGGAGTAACACTCCTTAATAACCACTCCTGCCCTAGCTCTGTGCCCCATGGTAAGTGCTCAGTGGGTAAAGCACCATTTCCATGCTCCCTGAATATTATCTCATTTAACCCTCCAACCCGGTGAGGAGGTTGCACAGTTGTTATATCCACTTCACATCTGACCACTTTGTTTGTGCTTCAAATTCCTGTGGAAGAGGCCAGCCAATGCCACCTTACTGGAGTGCATGTGTCACTCAGAAGTTCCCTCCATAACACCTGCTTGGAGGAGGAGGTCCTTGAAAAGCATCCCCCAAAGGACTCATGAGCATCCCAGCACACTCAATTCTGTCCCTCTCTTGTCTGCTTCCCATTGTCATAAAGACTGAGGCCTCTCTGAGGGACTTTCTGCTGTGAAAAAGAATCCTTTAAATCACAAAGCACTTACTTGGGCCTGCCTGTTCTCCATGCTTTAGATCTATTAATTCACTCTGTCCCCAAGATCTATGGAGTAGGTACTATCATTACCCCTGTCTCTTCAGATGAGGAAACTGAGACACAGAGTTGCTGAATATCTTGTGTGAGGTTATGGAGCAAAGAGGGGCAGCCAGGCAGCCTGGTATCTGATTCTGTGCCCCTGACCACTGGCCTATGGTGGAAAAAAGAGTCACTGAGACAGTGACAGGGCTGGAGAGGTCACCAGTGAAGACTCACATGGTTACAAGTGGCAGGAAGTCACTCCAACTGACTGGCTAAAATGACAAGGCAGAAGATGTCTTGCTTCAAGCATGGTTGCATCCAAACCCCAGACAATGGTATTAGCCTGAGTCTTTTTCACAGTTCAATTGATTACCTTTGTGTTACTCTAGTCTTGGGCTCTGTGGGTCTGGAGATGGGAGCTAGCAACTCTTGAGCCACTATTGATTCCAACTTTAATCCCAATAGTGAAAAGTTTGGAATAACCTCTCTTCAAATCTGATTGGTTAGCCTTGAGTCAGGTGCCCACCTGTGAACCACTCATGATAGTAAAGAGAACAATGTGATTCTCCGATTTGGTGGGATCATCTCCACCAGGTAGACCATGGAGGGTGGTCCCTGGGATAACACTCCTGTCCTGACCGGGACTAGGAGAGGGGAATGGAAGTCAACTGGGGAAGCACAAGGCATCCATGGCAAGCCTGGGCATGGCCTCTCTCCCATGCAGAGGTAAGCACAGCGGATGATTTCTATCTGTATTTTGACTTTTTAGAGTCCAGCAACATATTTTTCTCTCTTCTCCATAGCTGTTTCTTTAATGAGTGTCTACATAGGGCATCCCTGGTCCTTCTGGGAGATAAGTGGTTAATGGGAGAATTTTAGCACATGAATGGGTGAAAGGAGAATTCTGTGGGAATACTGGGGTGATGAGGATGTGACACCAGTAGGTTGGAAAAGGGATGAATTTGGGTTCCCCTTGCAAAGAGGAACAGTCATGCTCACTGCTGGCCAAGCTCTCCAGCATGCCAGACACTGTCCTGAACTCTGTCAGCAGCTCTCATTTCAGTTTTCTGACAGCTCTCAGAGGCAGGATCCCAATATTCCCAAACAAGCAAACCCAGGTAAGATAACTTGCATCCTGGGATTTCATTTAGGTCAGGATCATGGTACTCCCTTAAGGGCTTCCTCCTGCTGAACAGACCCATTCATATCCTAAGCCAGAGGTAAACCACAGTGGTTCTAATTCAGTTACTGCATTCAGGCCCTTTGCCTGTGATTGGTAGATGTTGACCCATTTCTGACCAATGAGGCATAAGAGTCCTATGCTGGGGACTCTGGGAAAATATTTTCTCTGTAGCCAGGGATTCTGAGGAGCACCTTCTCTCTCCAGACCTCACTCCCTCCTACTGTGCATGTGACCATCTGACTCCCTCCCCACTACTGCCAGTACCCAGGCCAAGTCAGCACACCTGATTGACCAGACTGTTTGTTCCAGTCTCCTCACTGTTCCCCAGTCTCACACTCACCCCCACCTGCAGCCAAGAAATGCTGTTAGAAAGGAAGCCAGGCCAGGTCCTTCTTCTGCTCAGACCCTCCAGTGGTTTCCTCTCACTCCCTGAAGCTGAAGCTGATGACCCCTGTCCTCCATGCCAAGACCCCACCTGCCTCCTCTGACCCTGCCTTGCCTCTCAATCCTTGCTCTGGCCCAGGTCCTCTGGCTCCCTGGTGGTTCTCTAAGTCTTCAGAGGCACATCTCAGGGCCCTTGCACAAACTGTTCCCTGCAGGAGATACTTCTAGGAATCCCAGTGGGGCCTCCCCACTCAGGCCCCTGTCCCAAGTACCCATCTCAAAGAGGGATGGAAATGCAGCCCTGCCCAGTAACAGGCCCCATCTCTTTTTGGTTTGAGTTTCTTGTGTGCCATGAGAGACACTGACCTCTTGGGGTATGATCTCACCCAACAGGAAGACAACTCTACAAGGGCATCCAGTTTCCCCTGTGGCCTGCTGGGGCTGAGGACATGACCATCCCTTGACAGATAGTGACTGAACAGGCAAATGAATGGGCATGGGGGCAATGATGACCTGTGACTGAGGGGCACCAGGGGCAACATGGGCTGACAGAACTGGAGGAGCCTGGTGGGGATCCCAGCAAGTGGTGCAGCCCCTGCCCTGACATGGCCTCTGCCCAGGATCTACCCGGGGGTGGGTAGAGCCCACAATAGCACCTTCCCAGACTGCATTTGCTGTTCCTGAGGTTGCTGTCCTTGCTCAGGGACAATGGTTGGGACATGGTCCTCAGCAGAGGCCCAGGACTCAGGTCCCTCCACTCCCAGGACAGGGTCCTGGGAAGGCACTACCACATCCCTCTGCTTCCCCTGATAATTATCTTCCAAAACCTTCCAGGTTCAGATTTCCAGGGTTGAACTGCTCATGTCACCATGGTGTGGCCCAGTCCTGCTTCCCTAGGTTCAGCTTCCAGGTCCTTCCCACTAGCTGCTCCTGTCTCCATTAAAGCCAGCTGTCCCCCCATCTTAATCTATTCCCTGCCAAGTGACATGCACCATCACTGCCATGGTCCAATGGGTAGAGCTGAGACACCCCCAAGAGATAGTTTGCAAAGTCCAACTCAAGTTGTTAAATGTCTCTTCCGATCCCTGTCAGGGTGAGGGTGTGTCCAGGACCAAGGACACAGCAGGTGAACAGGCCAGCACCCAGATGCAGAAATCACTCTCTCCTCTGGTTTTGGCTCACCTATCTCTTGGAGAACAAGTCAGGAATGGCCTGCAGGTGGAACAAGTTTTCTTGGAATGTGGGTGACACTGGAGGATGGTCCGAGGTCCTGGCTGCGGGAAATCCTGTCTCCCCATACACACAACCTCCTGTGTGTCAACAAGTCTGTTCTGGAGACAGAGGCTAGAGCATCTGAGCCAGCAAGGGCATGAGGGAAATTTAGCCTCCCAGCTCCCAGTGAGTTGGTGGCACCTGTCCCAATGCCCTGTTGGGACTGAAGAGATGGATGGGGTATTATGTTAAATGAACACATACTAAGTGCTGTGCACACTGTTCAAGCCTCTGACCAGTGCTGGGCTCTTGTATCTGCTCAGAGGGTGCTGCCATGGTCATTCTGTCCCACAGCCCCATGTTCTCTGGGATTCCAGGGAACACTGCTTCATTTGAAGGGAACTGGGAGAGTCTGAAATCCAGGCCTATAGTGACAGAGAGGCCCACCATCACAGGCCGGAACCTGGGGACAAGTTTCATCCATTGACTTTAAAAAGAGGCATGTTCATCTGTGTTTTTCACCTGAATGCTCCAGGGAGACATGGAGGAGGCTGTTCCCCAAATAATCTGATTTTATTTGTGGAGCTAATTAGGCAGAATCAGTGGGTGAAACCCAGAGAGGCTGCTGCAGACAAAGGCAGGAGAGGAAGGGGAGCTGCCTGGCAGAGGCAGGAAGGGGGTCTGGGGCAGAGCTGCCCAGGCCACCCACCACCTTGGACAGCAGCAGGACCCACAGGCCCAAAGTCCTGGGCAGGTCTGACATCCACAGTCCCCAGGTGGTGACCTCAGGGTTGGAGGTGGCAGAGGCAGGACACTGGCCCTGAGTACCTATATGCCCAGACCTGCCCAGCCCTTAGCACGGCCACCACAGTGCTCCAGGTGACATCAGCCTGCACCCAACCTGAGGAGTCAGGGTCCCAGGTTCACTTTCCAGTTCTGCCACTGGCTGGCAGCATGGTCTCTGGTGGGTCCGGGTCTGCTCTGAGCCTCAGTGTTCCCAGTTGTACAATGGGAATAGCTCACAGGCCTCCAACCCAGGGATCCAGTGACACTTGGAGAATTCACTGTTCAAGGGCTTGGCAAAGGTACACTGCCTTTGAAAGGCTCAGTGAATCTGTCAGTGGTGGCTGTCCCTAACAGACACCTCTATGGAGATGTATGTCCTGTGGCTCCTCACTCAGCTCTCTCTCCTGGACTAGTGTCACTACCACAGTGGTCCTTCTCTGTCATCCTCAACCCCAGAGCAAGGGCTCTCTCTCAGTAACACTGGTGACAAGGGCAGTTTCCCTCAGGGATGCAGTGTGAGCCTGTGTGCTGTAGGGAGTGTGGGAGTGTGGGTGTGTGGTATTCAGGTGGGTGTCCTCATGCACACATATGCAAGACTTTACAAGTCCTTGTGGCTCAGCCTGCTCTCCATTAGAGTCCCTGACTCCACCCTGGGAGTCAAGTGAACCAGGCCCAGGAGCAGTTCAGGATCAAGTGCCCCAGTAGCTGTGATGCCTGGATGTCCCAATTCCTGCTCACTGGGATGGAGAACTCTGCATCCAGGAAATGGTGGCACCATGAAAAACAGCTGCTTGCCTGCAAGATCCCAGCACAGGCCATGCTGCTTGCCCTGGGTCACTGGGCCCTCCTACCTGCTCCCACAGTGCCCCCAATGTTCCAGTCCCTGTCTTGATGTAGATCAGGGCTCTGTCCCTGGTCTCTGACTTCACCCCTTAACCCTGCCTCTTCCTTGAGGGACCACGGCCTGTTCTTCCTGCCCAACTCCCAAAGGCCCCTTCTGGGTGTCAGGAAGGCCTGTCCCATTAGGGGGAGTCTCCTGACCCTGATGCCTTACTGCAAGATTACCCTCCAGCATGACTCTTGTGCCCACAACCCAGGTAGCAGAACATGGGATTGTCTCTATGCCCTCAGTGCTCTGTCTTTGTTGTGGATGACTCATCCCTGGGTCTGTTTACTCTTTGACACCAGTTTCTGCCTTCTTGGGCCCTCTGGTCAGTGCAAACATGGTCCACAGATTCCTGTCCTCCTTGTGACTGTCCCCACATGGGGAAGGCTGCTCCTGTTCATCCTGCATCCTGGGGTTCTGGATCCCTGGACCCTGGCCCATGGGCAACACATCCCTCAGTCCCATCCACTGTCAGCAACTCCTCCATCACCTGCCCATGCCACCTTCCCCTCTCATCCTGGTGACCATGGCCCACCTCTCCCAGGCATCCTTCTTCTACTGCCACCCTGTGGGTCCTAGAGGCAGACTTCTACAGGGCACCTAATAAGTCACTCTTCCACTTCCATTTTGAATGGCTTCCCAAGGCTCTCGGGGTAAAACCCTGAATCGCACTGTGGCCTCTAGGCCCACTGTGTTTGCTGCCCTGGTCAAACACCTGTCCATGCTCCCTTGGCAGCAGCACACCTGCCAGGGTAATGGCACTCACTGCATCTGCCACCCAAGTTTCTCCCTTCCCAGGCCTGTGTCTGGCTCCTTGTCATCTTCCAGGTCATGGTCAAGTGTCATCTCCATTGGGGGAGATGAGTTAGTCAGGTTGTATGGAGAAAGAGACTCATGGTGGGTGTGTATGTGTGAGTTTGTGTGTTGAGAGTGAGCTATGCATGTGTTTGAGTGTGCTGTGAGTATATGTGTGTGTGGGCATTTGAGTGTGTGTGTGTGCATATGTGAATGTGTGTGTATGAGTGTGCAAGCATGTGGGTGAGAGCGCATATGAGTGTGTGTGTGTGTCAATGTGAGAGTGTGTGAGTGTGTGTGTCAATGTGAGAGTGTGTGAGACTGTGTGTGAGGGGATTGTGTGGGTGTGTGAGTATGTGAGTGCATGAATGTGACTGTGTGTATGAGTGTGTGCAAGTGTAAGGGTGTATGTGTGTGTGTGAGTGTGAGGGTGTATGTGAGTGAGTGTGTGAGACTGTGAAATGTGAGTATGTGTGTGAGTGTGAGTGTATGAGTTTATGTGTGTGTGATTGTGTGAGTATGAGTGTGTGTATGAGAGTGTGTGTGTTAATGTGAGTTTGTGTGTGAGTGTGAGATGTGTATGAGTGTGTGTGAGAGTGAATATTTAAGTGTATGAGTGTGTGTGATGTGAGTGAGTGTGAGAGTGAGTGTATGTGTGTGAGTGAGTGAGTGTGTGTGTGTGTGTGCAAGTGTAAGGGTGTATGTGTGTGTGTGAGTGTGAGGGTGTATGTGAGTGAGTGTGTGAGACTGTGTAAATGTGAGTATGTGTGTGAGTGTGAGTGTGTGTATGAGTTTATGTGTGTGTGATTGTGTGAGTATGAGTGTGTGTATGAGAGTGTGTGTGTTAATGTGAGTTTGTGTGTGAGTGTGAGGTGTGTATGAGTGTGTGTGAGAGTGAATATTTAAGTGTATGAGTGTGTGTGATGTGAGTGAGTGTGAGAGTGAGTGTATGTGTGTGAGTGAGTGAGTGTGTGTGTGTGTGTGTGTGAGTGTAGTGTGCATATGCAGTACACAGCATGGATCACAGGGGTAAATCCTGCTGAGTGAATGAATGCATGATGGAGGAGAAGCTCCCGGGGCTATCCAGCCCACCTGCCTGCCCATCCCTTCTAAATCCTGCTGCTGCTCATGAGGGACACCTAGGCACACCCTCAGGCTTATCTTACTCTTGGTTGACTTAAATACCACTCTCTTGGAGGTCACACAGCTGGGAAGTCCAGGACTGATCTAACTTTTCTGCAGTTGACAGTTCTGTGTGTGTCACAAGGGTCATTGTTGCCATGGTTGCTCTTCAGGGACCTGATTCCTTGGCCTGCAGGTGTCCCTGGGGAATTGCATGAAGACTTGGCTTCTCCATCTTGTCTTGTCTTCTCCTCATGGCTTTAGCCTTTGGGTTGGCTCTGTGCAGAGACATGCTGATCATGTGAGAAAGGTTCTGTCCAGAACTGTATGTCAGGGTCCACTTGACCTGGACCTGCCTGGCCTCTTTCTAGCCCCTTAAGTCTAAAGACACCTGTCCTTGGTCATGGAAGACCATGAAAAGAGCCCAAAGTGGTGGTCCTGAGTCCCTGAGGCTCTCACCCTGGTCTGGTCTGTAACCTCTCAACTCCCAGAGTTCAGAGGTTGACTGGCCACAACAGCTCCCCCTGCTCCATTTGTTGGTCACAAAATAAAACTCTTCCTTTCCCTATCACTGTATCTCCCAAGTCACTGGTTTGAACTAGGAACAAAGAATGGGACGCTCTGTGGTGATACCACCTCTGGGACCTGGTTGGTGTGCCTGGGTGCCTGTTCCATCTCCTTGGTGGGGTGGCAGTGGAAGTGAGGGGAATCCACATTGTAATCATTGAACCCCAGGACATCATTCCAGTAAGGAAAATAGGGGACAGTGGTTGGCAGTAGTGCATGAGGCTCAGGTCCTGAAGAGACCTGAGGATCACAGAATTATGAAGGAGCATTGCCCTTCATGGCTGCCCCTGACCTTGCAGGGATTTAGCTGATACAGAGCTTTGATGTTTGGCTATAACAGTTTTTACTCACCAAATGGAAGGGACTGTGAGCATGGAAAGTGGTCCTGCCTAGTCACAGGTGGGTGCTTCAGTAACAGCAAGTCCAAGTAGAAGTGGATTGTATGAGTATATCAAAGCACATTACAGATCACCCTCGAACTTGTCTGCTCAGGCTGCTACCAGTCTGTGCCCTCTGAGTTCCCTGGGCATAGGGCCTGATCTGCTTTTTCTCCATTGCTTCCCAGAGCAGAGGTGTAGGTGTGGTACACTGAAGGAGTCCCATATGGATTCCTGTGAGACTCATCTGACCCTGAAGCCACAGGTCCACCTACACATTCTCCTTTTAACTGAAGAAACAAAAGCTGCCCAAAGGTCAGTCACAGGCTCTGAGTCTCCAAGTCAACAGAGGACAGTGCCAGTCATGCTAACACTGGACTCTTGCACACCCTGGGCATCGCAATGACCTTCCAGAGTCCATCCCAAGTCAGGGAGTGTGGGTGCTGTTCGGTCCACCCCAGAGAGCACAGAAGGCTACCCAGGAGACAGAAGCCCACACTTCTCCATCTGATTAATGCACCAAGGCTTCAGTGACAGGGCTTGGTCAGCTGCCTTGATCTTCTCCTAAGTAGCAAATTTATGGGACACACATGCACCTGGATGAGTATTCCCTGATACTTTACAGTATCAGTCCTCCTTTATTTCCCCCAATATATCTAATGTACATGTATTGGCAGATTGAACAATGCCTTTCCTGGCATCTGGAGGTTATGAATCATTTACAGTGATTTGGGAAACCTGGGAAGAGGAATGTTTTGCATAACGCAAATCTGAGTGTCAGTGTATATGATCTGACTTGCTGCAGATGTAATTAGAGCAATGAACACAGGGAGAATTTCTTTCTCCCAAGACACAGGAAGGTCTGCTTGGTATGCAAAGGAGTTTAGTAGTTTGTGACACAGGAGCACAGAATGTGGTTAGCATAACACCCAGTTTGATTTTCAACCTTAAAGTTTTGAAGATGAATAAAATTTTGAATGAATTGCTGAAGAACTGTCACCAGCCTGCATGAAATCCAAGCACCTTGGAAAGCACAAAAATAAAAAACACAAAACTAAAGAGAACCTGGGGAACACTACTTCAGGCCCAGAAAACACATTTGGTTCTGAGGACTTCATCTCACCTGGAATTATCTTTCCTCATAGTTCCAACTTTTTTGGTGCCATCTCCAGCTCTGGTTCCCAGAAAGTTCTGTCTGCTTATCCTGCTATAGGGAATGCTCCTTCTGCAAGCCTCAGGATTTGCTCCTCATTGAGTCAATGTTTACCAAGCACATGCTGTGGACCCAATGCCTATGACTATAGAGCTAACCACTCCACCACCCGACCCTCCCCTGACTTTCTGAAGAGTGAAGCCATCAATACAAGAGAAAAATGAGCATACTAGAAGATTCTGGACACTGTAGAGAACCACAGACACAGGGTGAAGATGAGGGCAGGAAAGGCACTGGGGGTACAGTCAACAAGGTGGTCAAGGTGGGTCTGAGAGCTGACATTTACACAGGGGCTTGAGGATGGTATGGGCAAGCATGAGGTTACCCTGGGAAGAGCCTCACAGTCAAGGAGCAGGTGCTGCAGTAGGAATGTCCCCAGGTGTCCCAGGAACAAGGCCAAGGTGGCTGGAGCTGGTGATGGGGTGAGCCCAGGAGCAGGGCCAAGGCTGTGGAAGGCCCCTGTCCATCCCTGCTCACCTCTGAGCTCAGCCACTCTTCTAGCAAATACCTCACCAACTGGCTGTGGGCCAGACTTGGCTTGGAGGACCTGGGGTTCAGCAGATAATTCCACAGGCAGGACTCCTGTTCTGCTGGAAAAGTGGAGAAGGAATATGCCCTCAGGAAGGGATTCCATAGAGACAAGGCATGAGAGTGGCATGGTGAAGCATTGGCGGGGACATCCAGCCAATGGACTGTAGCATTCTTCCAGGTGACCCTCTTTTTCCTCTGGGCTCATTTAGCCAAGGGGACACTGAGGCTCCTCAGGGGTTACACCCTGGCTTCTGCTCTTTGCTATTCCTCTACAGAGTCTGAGGACTTAGGGAGGAGAATCATCTGCCTCCTCCTTCTTAGGGGCCAGGAGCAGGTTTTGGGCTTCTCAGAGGGGACCATCACCAGGTTCTGGCCCTGGCCCTGTGCTGGCCACAAAGGAAGGAGAAACTGGATTCTGGCAGTGGAGACCCCTGAATGGAAGGACCCATCTCACCCTTCTACTTTCCTGGGGCAATGGCTCCAAGGCTTCCTGGGCCCCATGTGCTGGGAGAGATGCCGAAGGAGGACAGGGCTGCCAGCCCACATTTGGTGGGTTGGAGATGCCCTGCTTCAGGCCAGGTGGTGGCCAGAGGGCTGGTTGCAGGCAGAGGAAGGGCAGCTTAACCAACACCAGCTTAACCAGTTGCACTCTGTCTGCTGTGCCCTGGGCCTGCTCTGCCCTCACTGTGGACACTGAGGTTCCAGAGCTGCTGCTGAACCCAGATCCCACTTCTTCCACCCTCCTAAGGACCCTGTGGCTCCACCACACCCAGTAGCAACCCTTCCTGAGCTAGAATTTGCCAGAGCCTCCCCCAAAGGATTAGGTTGCCCTAATCCTCCAACCATCATTGAGTGGCTGTAACTGTCACCACTGTCCCCAGGAGGCCCCACAGAGTCTGTTGAGTGAGTGAGTAAATGGACATGTGGAGCACATTCCTGGAACTGGAGCTGCAAGTGCACAGAGGCTTCCAGTGGACCTGGTGCTGCCCCTAAGGGGCTTTTTTATATTGGCCATCCTTGTCACTGCTGCACTCCACTATGGACTGTGGTGTCCCTTTTTAACAAGGGCTCAGCCCATTTAATTGTTCAGATGCCACTTGCCCCCACTGTGGCCTTGGGATGCTGGGAGAAAAACAGAGGTGGTTCTGCTCTGGAGGAGGCAGGTGTGGATGGAGGCCAGGGTTTGCAAGGCTGACAGAGGCTGCCTATCCAGGGCTGTTCTGAAAACTTGCATGGACGGGGCCACAGACTCTGAGGTTGGCTTAATGGACATCCGTCTGGCTGTCTCCCTCATTTTCTTGTGAAATGTAGGGAATGCAACTGGGGCTGGGGCCACCATCTGCTCTGGGAGCCCATTGTGCTGGTTCCGTAAGTCCTACTGATGGGGGCAGAGTGGCTATGAATGCAACATCTATAGGAGAGGAGGCTGCCTTGATGGCCTTTCTGCAGCCTCTGACTGGGCTACTTGTGCTCTGCAGGTTCCAGAAGACCCTGGTGAGACCACTCAAGGACTTACTGCAGACCCTCCACACAGCTCATCCCAGGAAGATGGCTGTTCCACCCAACACTGACCTCAATGGCAGTCCTTGACCTGTCTCAGTGGACACTAGACTGTCCTGTTCCATCGGGCTCAGGGATGAAAGGAGGGGGTTGAAGGAGAGCACATGCTCCCCCTGGAGCAGAACCTCAGGAGCACATGCAGGGTTTGTAGGTGATAGGCAGGGATCATGTGCGTCAGGCTCCTGGCCTGCACTTGTGAGAGAAGGGGACTATACACCAGTCCCCAGCATGGTTCCTTCCTGATGCCTGTGGTGCTGGGACCAAGTGGGACAGTCCAGACATGGTCACCACTCAGGTGTCCCTGGTGTCTCCCACCACACCTGCCCATTCACTCCCAATGAGCAGCAGACACACTGCTTATAATTAAAGCCATTTGAACACCCAGTGAGGTGGAGGTTCCAGAGCAAACAGTGGAGCAAGTCCTAGTTCTGCCCACAATGTCTCCTCAGCTCTGCTCAGACCACCAGCAGGTCAAAGGGCACAGGTCCCACGAGGACCTGGGCCCTTTCCAGGTCAAGATCACAGGCCCCAGAGCACAGGTGAAAGACCAGGAAACCAGAACAAGGATGCCTCGTGGCCTGGCCAGAGAGGGAGTAGTGGAAAGGTGATTGCCAGGTGTGGAAGATCAGACAGGTTCAGCCAGGCAGGCCCTGTGTGTCCTGGACCAGCCCTGGCACTCGGAGCCCATGGGGAGAGTGACAGTGATGATGGTGCCTCTCGCAACTGTGGGTCCTTCATCACCTGCTGAGAGCTTTGCTCAGATGTCCCTTCTGTGTGAGGCTGTCCCTGGTCACCCCATTGAAGTCCTCTCACCTGGTTCCTCAGTTCTGTCCCTGGCCTTTATCAGCATAACAGGTGTTTCTGTCATTGTTGGGACCCCTGTGGAGTCAAAGTCCTGGGACTGAGGGTTTTGTCTATTTTGCTCTTTGGAATATTACAGCCCAAATGTGCCACTTGGTTGCCCTGAGTGTTGATCTGAAGGCACTTGAGCAGCAGCAAGTGTGGGTGAAGCACTGAGGAGGCCACTCACCTATCCAGAGCCTGGTGGGGCTAGACCAGGAAGTGGGGGATTGGGACCCTGAGCCAAAGTGGAGTGAGGGGGGACAGTGTGCACAGGGATTGAGGTATTTCTTCTCTCAGGCTTATGGTCCCCTTCCAGCTCCCTCCTTACATGGGTCTCCTCATGCCAATCACAGGTGAAGGAACTGGTGCTGCTGCCCTAGGCAGACGCATGGCTTCAGGCCAGGCTGGTTGTCCTGCAGCAGAGGAAGGAGGCCCATGGGGAGTGGGCCCGTCCCACATGAACACAGCCTCAGAGAATGAGATCGTGGATGTGTGGGTAAGAAGTGGCCTGGGCCTGTGTGTCCTTAATATGGGGTCATTGAGAAGACAGGGTTGGCATTGTGAGATGGGATCTCAGCACCAGGAATTATCACCATCAGCAAGAGGATCTAAGTGGTGACCAGGGGACATGGAGGGAAGTGAGGCATGAGCCATATGGAGCAGGTTCTGTAGGGCCTCAAGGCATCTTTATGCCCCAGAGACTGAACTGCACTCCTGTCAATTTCCTGCAATGAGGCTGCCATGGGAGGATGCCAGTGTTGCAGGCTGAGTGAGCTGACCAGGTGGCAGAGTGTAACCAGGGTCTGACTTACCTTGGGGTCTTCTTCCTGTGCCAGCTCTGGGACGTGCTTTCTACCTGACCCTGGGAGGTCAGGGCACTGAAGCCAAGAGTCACTGAGAACTTGCAGGAATCCAGGGAGCTCAAGGTCCCAACCACCAAAGGATCAACAACACCCTATCTGCTGAAGCTCTCAACAGGATTCAGTCCCCAGAATTGGTTATTAGGACAAGGGCTGTGCAGAGTGGGGACAACTAGGACCTGCTTTCTGAATGCTCTGGCTGGAGGGTGGACACAAGTCTCCAAGAGTGACTCAGACATGAGCCTCTGCAGTCCTGTAGGCAGGTGAGGGTGGGTCCACTGGGCACCTGCTGGAGCAGGGTTCACACACCTGTCACCTGCTGGGCAGTGCTGCACAGACCAGATTGTTTTCTCTGACTCCCCAGTTGCTGGGCCTGTTCTCATGAACACTCATGTGTGCTGGATATGAGTCAGATCTCCCAGCTGTGACTCACGCTGTGGCCCTAGTACACATCTGTAGGGTTGGTGGACACAGCTTGTCTGTGAGGCCTGCCCTGTGCAGAAGGGGCCATGACAGCTGGGAGGGGGGCCTGCAGGATTCTCCATGTTCCTTCTCCTCTTTCCTGTCCCTCCTGCTTGCTCCTCCTCTGATAAGACATGACATTCTGAGTCCCCTGGAGACCTGGGGATTGTGGGGTCTCACAGACACACACTCAGGTTTCAGGAGTCCCCAGCAGCCATTGGCCCAGGGGCCGGATATGGCCTCCAGACACTGCCCCTGGCCTGTGCCACACAGAGACCCTGGAATTTCACCAGGGCTGGCACTGGGCTGGTGCAGGGGACACAAAGGAGACACAGATCCTGGTCCCTCCTTTGGGGATACCCTAGTCCCAAAACTATGAGGACACGTCAGACTGTGGACTGAGCCTGAAGCTCATGCTAGTGGAGCAGGTAATAAATAGATCCTGCCCCTCCCCTTCCTCCCATCTTATCCCTCAATCCAGAGTGACTTCAGGGGAGGAAATGTCACCATCTGGCCATCAAGGAGGAGCCCAGAGTTGCAGGCCTCCTTCTGGTTCTCTCGGTGGGTCCTCAATTCACACATTTACCAGTGACCCTGACCTCCCACCCTTTGCTGCTGCCACCCAGGTCAGTTGCCTGACCTCCTCCTCCCTGTCCTTCTCCACCCTGCTCCATGTGCAGTCAGTGGGATCCTGTGAAGACCTGAGATGGTTTCCATACCTCCTGCACAGCAGCTAGTCCTCCCAAAACCAAGATCCTTATGGTCCTTCACAGACTCTGCCTCAGGTGACCCTGTGCCTAGTCTTCCTCCCCTTTTTCCCCTGCACAATCCCTTCAGCCTCTCCAACTCTGCACCAGGCATAGGGCCACCTCAGGGCTTTGCACTTGCTGTTCTTCTGCCTGGGCTGCTTCTTCCGCAGATATCCTGTCAACCCAGCCAGGTCTTTCCACAAATGTCCCCTGCTCAGTGAGGCCTGCCTTTATCACAAACATAGAGTTGCACACACACACACACACCCTAGGCCCTCGCCTGTATTATTTCTCTCCCATGTTCTTCTCCTCTATCCAGCATGTTATTACTTAATGCTTATTTCCTGCACACTGTCTGACCCCCTGCTAGAATACCAGCTCCGGGAGGACAGGAACTTTTCCCTGTCCCCATAACTGTGCCTGTCTTTTCTGGTCCTCAATGTTTTCTTTGGTTTGAAGCTGACTGGCCACATGGATGATGGTTGGCCACATCCCTGTCAAGTTAACTGAGACACTGCACCTTCTGGGGCATGTGTAAGGCACAGAAACCTTAGGAAGACTGAGTTAAGTGTCAGGGAGATGGCCAGCATTGCCAGTGGGTGTGGCTGTGAGCACAGCACTGGTCAGAGTGGGTGGCAAGGCCAGCCCCCATCCACAGGCATTCCATCTTTGACTCATAGGGTGACTTTATTTAAAAGGATTTTTGCCAGTATTCAAAAAACAGGAAGTTTCATATAAAAATGCTGCCTTTTTCCAATTACCAAGACTCAGGCTCCATGACCCTCTTTGCCTCACAGAGTTGATCAAGTGCAGCCACAGGCCCCATGCCCCCCATGGCACCACAGCCCACCAGTCCCTGCACCCTTGCTGTCTGGTTTGGCCCTTGCCCACATTCACATACACAACTCAGCCTGGGCTGCTGGGGATAGCCAGAAGATGCTACCCCAAATGGAGCAGGGGCTCTGGGGTGACAACTGAGCCCCCAAGTACACAGGGGGAGCAGAGAACAGCTGGGCCAGGAGGGCTGTGGGACAGGCCCAAGGACCATCTCCTTGGCAGCCACATGACTGATACCCTCAATCTAAAGGCTGAAGGACAGGCTGAGTATCTACCTACTTAGCGTTATTGAGCATGAGGACCATACTATTCCCTACTGTCACCTGGTAACTGGTAAAACTTCAGAAAAGGAGAGGGATCAGACCCAAAGTGTCTGAAGTCAAATTTGCAGCATCTGGGCAGAACAGGGACCAAAGAGGGACAAGAAGAGATAACACTGTAGGTCCAGTGCTCCTGTGACAAATGCTTCTGAACTTTCAGCCATACTCAGATCTGTTACTTTACCCTTTGTGGAAACTCGGATACAGCTAAGTCAGAAAAGCCCCCAAGTCCACACTACTGGGGGTGGATAAAAACCCAGCTTCTGAATTCAGACTACAGGCTAGTCATCTTGCTCTGACAGCACCATGATGAGGTTGGGATTGGAAATAACTCAAGTGGTCTTCTCCCACACTGGTGTGGAGGAATGAGGGGAGGTCTGGGTTCTCTCTGATTAAGGCTGGACCCCATGGGTGCCTCCCCACCTCCCCACAAACATCTCTGTGTGGGAGAGGAGGGTATGCTCCAGCCTTCACAACTGCAGGGAAATAGATAATTGGTGGCCAGGCTGGGGGCAGATGTAGGAGCCCCTGGTACACGGGAACCATCACTGTACTGAGGAGGGCTCTGCAGGCAGGATGGATGCTGGCTGCAGTTGATCAGGGTCACTGGCTGTGTCAGGGGCTGGAGGGGAGACCTCAAGGCTTTGCTGCCAGCCCCCAGGGTTCAAATCTCACCCTGGCAGGCCCTCAAGTGAGGATAACATCCCCTGCACTATTGAGAAATGTCATTCATAAGATAGCATGACCTAGCCACCCCAGCACTTTGTGAGGGTCAGAAGTGCCCCACCTGTGAAGGAGAGCAGAAACAGTGACCCTAACATTGACACTGTTGTCTGTCAAGTGTTTCTCCATGCAGACCTAAGACCTGACCACATGGGTGAAGGCCTCAGGTGTTTGCATGTGGTGCAGGACAGGAGCAGGGCCGTAATCAACACAGACTGCTACTAAAGAAGGGCAGGGGGCCGAGCCCAGGCACTCTGGCCCCACCACTGCCTGTCAGAGCTGCCCAACTGTTGAAATGGTCAAAACTCCATAAGTCCCACAACACCCCTGGAGTGAGGACACCCAGGCTGAGAATTTCCCTACATAATCCCCCAAACCAGGGCTGTGGAATACAGCATCAGACAGGACATCTTTGGGCACCAGCCTGTGTGGAGTGGGCATGGTACACCTGTGCCCCTCCCACATTTCTATTTGCTCCCTCTTCCCATTTCACACAGGAGGGGAGATTCACCCAAATGTCCCATGCCCTTGCAAGTGACTGACCTGGCTGCTTTCCTCAGAGGTCATGAGCACAGGTTCATGGGTCAAATGGCACATGTGTTTTCTTTGGTTCACAAGATGGTGGTAGGTTCATAATCATTATAAGAGTTCACATTTTAGTAGATCACAGTTTTAACCTTCTCCTGATCAACAGGAAGATCTGGAACATGAAAGTCATGTTTGGACATGGCAAAGATCACTGGAGCCAGGACCCTGTTGCCCCTCCAAACAGGGCCCATAATGCCCAATCTGCCACAGCCCCCACTCCTCTTTGTTGTCCTGAGAGGAGACAAGAGGGTGAGAGTCCACACTCAGATGCAGTGGTGTGGCATGAATGCCTGCTTGTGCACTGTGTGTTCATTTATTCATTAGTCATCAGTATTGAATGAAAACTTCAGTATGTACCAGGGTTAGACCCAAGTTCAGTAGTCACTATGGCAGATGAGACAGGCAGGCTTTGCCTCTACCACCAACCAAGGAAAGTGCTTGCATGGTGACAAGGGCATGAGAGGAAAGTAACAGTGTGATGTCTTCAGAGGCCAGGGGGTTAGATGACCCTGGAGGACACACCTTGGCCCAGATACTCCCAGATGCCTACTCTCAGCTCAATTCCCTCCCTATACCTCCGACTCTGAGTGACAACCACCAGTCTGACACATCCCCCAGGTCTTTCTTGCCTGTTTGTGTTGCCCAGGCTGCTTTTTGGTCTTCAGACTGTGGTTGCCTTGCTACCAGGAAGATGGAAGGAGATTGGAGGGTGTGGCTGGCAGAGGCCAAGGCACAGACAGACCAAGTCACCCTGCAGGAAGGAGTAGGCAAACCTCAGCTCCTGTCCTGTTGGAATGGGCCTCCCACATGGAGGATAACCACAGCCAGAGGCAAGGAGCCCAGTAGTAATTGTCACAGATCAAGGCAGTGGGAGGAGCATGCTCTTGGGAACCCAGAGAGACTCATGGCTGTCCTATGTATACTGTGGAACTCCTGAGAAGATGGGGGATCTCAGACAGCAAAATTCAAGCTGGAGTATGGGCTTGGGCCTCTCTGCTCCTGACTACCCAGCAAGGTCCCTGTGATATTGGAGGGAGTAAATGGACAGATGTTGCCACCTGCCACTCTTCCTCAAGTTTCCTCTGGCTCTGAGGATGCAGCCAGCCTGTGACAGTGGATCTCACTGAGAACTGACTCTCGACCTCCCTTTTCCTGACAGCTCAGGTGACCTTGATGGGGAGGCAGGTGGTGCCCTCCCCATGGCCCCTCAGGTATCTTCACCCAGCTGCACCCACTTCTGTGCAGATGTGTGACCCTGAGCCTCCCTCACCATTGTTGCTTCAACCAATCCTCTGGAGCTGTGGCCCAATCTGGGTTGCAGTTACCCAGGGGCTTTGCCAGACTCCAGAAAGGGAGACTTCCACTACCCTGGAGGTGGCTGAGCTGGTGGGCAAAGCCTGAAGCTGTGAGGCACCTACCCCCTAGGACATGACTCCCTGAGGGCCATCAGAATGCTGCTCTGGTCCCCCAAGTCCAAAGGTCTCCTTGGGGTTTTCCTCATCAAGGACTTAATACCAGACAAATCACAGATAGGGCCATGCTACAGCACCATGGATCATAAAGCAAAGACACAACTTTAAGCCTCTGTAAATATTTAAAAGTAATGAAATGATACCCCAAGTCTTATAAAACATTCATTTTCTCAAAGGACCCCAGAATAATAAAAATGAACACATATGCATTAAACATAGAACTCTCCAGAACCAAAAAAAAAAAAAAAAAAAAAAGACAAAAAATTAACTGTGAGCTAAGATGGTTGTTACAACTTTAATTCCCACTGCTTGATTCACCTCTCCGGAGTGCACCAGGCTGTTCTGGAATAATTTATCTGACCCAAGATAGGGTTAGCCCCTGGGGAGAGCCTGGGCTTTGGAGTCAGCTGGACTGCACCAGGGTCGAGGCCTGGTTGATCTCAAGATCTGTGAGACCTTGAGAGGAAATCTCAGACCTTCTGGTTTTCATGTGTAACATGGAAATGGTTTGACAGCAAACTGAACAGGGTCTAAGAACTTGATAAAATCACACCAGACCCAACAATCAGGACCTGGGAACTCCTGGTGAAATCAGAAGACTTTGGTTCTTGGCCCCTTCCAGAGCATCACTGATTCCCAAGGAGAGATTCTTTGGTACATCTTCATAAATAGACACAATGATAAAAATGTACTTCAAGCCATATTTTTAAGAAAGAACATCGATTATACAGGGGACCCAATGTCATAAAAAGACACATACAGCAGATAAAATACACAGTTCTCTCTGGTCCATAAACATGGCCTAAAACTTGATTGTGAGCTGTGAATATCAAACATTCCATTAGTGCTTATTTGCTGGGTTTCTTAGAATTTGGTGTGAGGGCCAGGGACACTTGTTCCCTTCTGTGAAGTGAACCATTCCCCAGCAAATACATCTGTGGCCTCTGACCTGGATCTGTACTTCTTGAATCTGTGATCCAGTCCCCAGGAGCTTCTCAGGAATAAGGAGAGCTCATCCCCTTGGCAAAAATTTATGGAGCACCAACCTGTGTAGAAGGTCCTGGGCAGGGGTCAGACACTGAGCACAGGAGAGATGGAAATCATCACTCTCTTGGAATGCTCAATCTAATCAGGTGGGTGAGGACAAGAGGCAGGTGGACAGGAGGGGACAAGGCAGAGAGGAGTGGGAGGAAGAGGCCACAGGGTGCTGGAGGCCACCTGTGCCTGCTAAGGTTGAAATCAGGGATCAGGAGGTAGAGAGAGGTCTGGACTCTCTGGGATTTTGAAAAGCCTGCTGGACCTGCTGGCAGGGCCCTGATCATGGCATGAGCTTGCACTGTGTCCACTCCAGAATTTATTCACTCCAGACTTAGGAGGGGCTGGGGATTCAGGTGGACCAGGCTCAATCATGCCCACATACTTCCTAGCTTGGTGTCTTGGGGCAAGGATACTAATGTCTTTGGGCCTCAGTTTCTATACCTGAATGAAGGGACACAAACAATACTTGCACCTGGGCTGCCCTGAGGTTCCAGGGGACTCCATGCATGGAGAACCTTAGCAGGCACAGGTTGCCTCCAGCACCCTGTGGCCTATTCCTCCCCCTCCTGTTCCTCCCCAGTCCAGCCACTTTCCTTCCCAGAATCCCTCAACTCAGTCAAAACAAAAACCAAATATCAACAGAAGCCTTTGCCCAGCAAACCCTTGGTTCAAGGGAGGCCTGCATTTGGGGGAAATATCTTCTGTGCACTGACCAACTGGCCCATGGGGTCCTCAAACATGGGACCAGGTTCTTCAGGTAGGCATAGAGGCCTCTTTCCCTTCCCATACAACTTCTGGAAGGATTTGGGCATCACAGAGTGAGCCTGTCTGGCAGGAAGCATCATCATTTGAGGTGTTGTGTGATTTCATGGGAACTGGGGTCAGGAGCACATGGTCTTAGAGTTAGACCTTGGTTGGGCCTAGCTCCACTCTACATCCATGGTTTATCCAGCCCCTTGTGGCATACCTGGCATGGATTCTCCCCAAGTGTATCAGTTCAGATTAATGTCTGTGTGTCCCACTATTCACGAAGATGTCTGGCTTTAATCATCAAACAGACTCCAAAGTTTTTCGTGAGCAGCATGGTGGACTCTCAGAGTAAAGTCATTGACCTTCATGCCTCTAGCTGCAGGGAGATCCTTCCACTGCTTACAGCTGGCGTTCAACACCTGTGAACCTGCTTGCCCACCCTCAAGCCCCTCTGTCCCTACCCATTGAACAACACTTACATATGTTGTGGGCAGGGCCCTGAGGGAGCTGTCAGAGTGAAGCCCTTCCTGTTTTCCAAAGCTCAGGTTGAGGGTGATGTTCTCCCCAAGTCTCTCCCTCCCAGACCCTGGAACCTCCTACTTTCAGAAATGCAGTAGTTAGTGCCCCTTCCTGTCAACCCCACTCCCCTGCTCTTCCACTCCACCACGCTAGAGGCCATTAGTTCTGGGTGTCCTTGCCTGTCCCTCTGTGCAACTGCTGTTCACGTGCCCAGAGTTTGATTCACGTGCCCCTAAACTACCATTTTTAACAGACCTCTTCAATGAGGGGATACTTTTGTGTGAACAGTGCATGTGAGCCTCCCCCTGGAACACTAACCTAATTACCAGTCTTTCCATGTCAACAGCTTCAACACAGAAATATATGACCCAGTCCCCCCACCTGCCCTGGCATCAATGACAGCTCAGAAGTGAGAAGAGGGGTCAGAGAAGCCAGCTTTCCATGTGTTCAGAGAAGCCAGTGTCCAACCCAAACTTTCTTTCTCCAGCAGTGGCCAGGGGAAGTGTGGGGAAAACAGACCCGATTTATTTCCATGACTAACCTTTCCCACCTCCCTGGGCCATGGGTGAGTCACTCTGACACCTCTCTCCATGACTCCAATGGGCTCAGGGCAGGGAGGGTTACCCAGCCATGAGAACTCAGTTTCCCAAGCCTCTACCACTCACATCCCCTGTGGTTTCCATTCTGGGTCAACTTGGGGGGCCACCTGGACAGCTATTTAGCTAATATTGTTTTAAAACTGGTCTGCCTTTGTACAGAGAATCACAAACCACCATGCAGATTGGGCCAAATTGAAAAAAAGAGCATGCCAGGCAAGTGGCTGGGAGCAGGCCTACACCCCAAAGAACTCCCAGTGCTGAACTTTTGAAGGACAGAGTTTATAAAGGCAAAAGCCACAACAACCACAAGAACAGTCCAGGCACATGTAGGTCAAAAAGACCCTGTGGAGAGAGTCATTTTGATTGTTTGAGAAAATTGTTTCGATTGTACATTTTGGAAAGATTTGTTACACATCAGGGCCACAGTCAGGGTGTGGGAAGGTCCTCCTGTACTGTCAACATAGACACAACCTTGGGAGGCAGGAAGGAAAACAGTATAAGCAAGCATGCAGTGGAGTGAGGTCAGAACAAAGAGGCATTTCTTTGGTTCTTTTCCATTTCACCTTCTACATCTCTCCCTCACATCAAGCAATACTGTCTAGGAAGCCATAGAAGGATTCATGATACGTGACTAAACAGTGGCCTCATGCTTGCTGGCACTCCATGCACTGCTGGTGTTAAGTGCAACACACCAGGAAATGCTGAGAAGAGCCCAAGTCCAGAGTTATAAGCAAACACAAAAATATATGACCTAGCTTCCCAATGGCCAGCTGAACTTTCATGGAACCTGGTATCTAGAAGATTCAAAAGTGAAGGCTTCAATTTCCAGCCCAGAGACTTGGATCCAAGGACTGCCTCAGCTGGAGCAGATGCACACAACATCCCCTCCAGACCAGACTCCTGGATTCCCTTTACTCACCATGAAGACTCAGGGACACAGAGGGGTTGGACAGCCCGGGAGATGATGACTTGCTGTGGGTGTGTGTTTTTTTATTTTATTTTATTTTATTTTTTTATTATTGTAAACAAATGGGATACATGTTGTTTCTCTGTTTGTACATGGAGTCAAACCATTTGTTTAATCATAAATTTACATAGGGTAATGTTGTTTGATTTGTACTGTTATTTTTTCCCTTCCCCCCACCCCTCCCAACCCTCTTTTCCCTCTATACAGTCTTTCCTTCCTCCATTCTTGCACCCTCCTTATCCCTAACCCTAATCCTAACCCTAACCCTAATGCTAACCCCTCCCACCCCCCATTATATGTCCTCATCCACTTATCAGCGAGATCATTCGTCCTTTAGTTTTTTGAGATTGGCTTATCTCACTTAGCATGATATTCTCCAATTTCATCCATTTGCCACCAAATGCCATAATTTTATCATTCGTCATGGCGGACTAATATTCCATTGTATATATATATGCCACAGTTTCTTTATCCATTCATCAACTGAAGGGCATCCAGGTTGGTTCCACAATCTGGATATTGTGAATTGAGCAGCAATGAACATTGATGTGGCTGTATCTCTGTAGTATGCTGATTTTAAGTCCTTTGGGTATAGGCCAAGGAGTGGGAGAGCAGGGTCAAATGGTGGTTCCATTCCAAGCTTTCTGAGGAATCACCACACTGCTTTCCAGAGTGGCTGCACTAATTTGCAACCCCACCAGCAATGTATGAGTGTACCTTTCTCCCCACATCCTCGCCAACACGTATTGTTGCTTGTGTTCTTGATAATCACCATTCTAATTGGGGTGAGATGAAATCTTAGGGTAGTTTTGATTTGCATTTTTCTTATTACTAGAGATGTTGAACATTTTTTCATATATCTGCTGATTGCTTGTATATCTTCTTCTGTGAAGTGTCTGTTCATTTCCTTAGCCCATTTGTTGATTGGATTATTTGTATTCTTGGTGTAGAGTTTTTTGAGTTCTTTATAGATTCTGGAAATTAGCGCTGTATCTGAAGTATGATTGGCAAAGATATTCTCGCACTCTGTAGGCTGTCTCTTCACATTACTGATAGTAGGTTTGGACCTACTTTTTCTTCTATAAGATGCAGGGTCTCTGGTCTGACTCCAAGGTCTTTGATCCATTTTGAGTTGAGTTTTGTGCAGGCTGAGTGATAGGGATTTAATTTCCTTCTGTTGCATATGGTTTTCCAGTTTTCCCAGCACCAGTTGTTAAAGAGGCTATCTTTTCTCCATTGCATATTTTTGGCACCTTTGTCTAGTGTGAGAAAATTGTATTTATTTGGGTTTGTGTCCATGACCTCTATTTGTACCATTGATCTACCTGTCTATTTTGGTACCAATACCATGTCGTTTTTGTTACTATTGCTTTGTAATAGAGTTGAAGATCTGGTATTGCGATACCCCCTGCTTTGCTCTTTCAACTGAGGATGGCTTTAGCTATTCTGGGTTTTTTATTCTTCCAGATGAATTTCATAATTGCTTGCTCTATTTCTGTAAGGTACATCATTGGGATTTTAATTGGAATTGCATTGAATCTGTATAGAACTTTAGGTAGTATGGCCATTTTGACAATATTAATTCTGCCTATCCAAGAACATGGGAGACTTTTCCATCTGCTAAGGTTTTCTTTAATTTCTTTCTTTAGTGTTCTGTAGTTCCCATTGTAGAGGTCCTTCACCTCTATTGTGAGATTGATTCCCAAGTATTTTATTTTATTTTTTTTGATGCTATTGTGAATGGGGTAGATTTCCTAATTTCTCTTTCTGCAGATTCATCACTTATGTATAAAAATGCATTGGATTTATGAGCATTGATCTTGTAACCTGCTACTTTACTGAATTCAATTATGAGTTCTAAAAGTTTTCTGGTGGACTTCCCAGGTTCCTCTAAGTAAATAATCATGTCATCAGCAAACAGGGATAGTTTGAGTTCTTCTTTTCCAGTGTGTATTCCTTTAATTTCTTTGGTTTGTCTAATTGCTCTGCCTAGACTCTCAAGGATGATGTTGAATAGAAGTGGTGAAAGAGGGCATCTCTGCCTTGTTTCAGTTTTTAGGGGGAATGCTTTCAGGTTTTCACCATTTAGAATGATATTGGCCATGGGCTTAGCATAGATGGCCTTTACAATATTAAGGAATGTTCCCACTACCCAATGTTTTCTAGTGATTTGAGCATAAGGGGATGCTGTATTTTATTGAATACTTTTTCTGCTTCTATTTAAATAATCATGTGATTCTTAACTTTAAGTCTGTTGATATGGTGAATGACATTTATTGATTTCTGGATGTTGAACCAAACTTGCATCCCTGGGATAAAACCCACCTGATCATGTTGCACTATCATTTTAATATATTTTTTATGGGATTTGCTAAAATTTTGTTGAGAATTTTTGTGTCAATGTTCATTAAGGATATTGGTCTGAAATTTTCTTTCCTCGATGTGTCTCTGTCTGGTTTAGGTATCAGGGTGATATTGGCTTCATAGAATGAGTTTGGGAGGGTTCCCTCCTCTTCTATTTCATGGAATAGTTTGAGCAATATTGGAATGAAGTCTTCCTTAAGTGTTTTGTAGAACTCTGCTGAGAACCCATCTGGTCCTGGAGTTTTCTTTGTTGGTAGGCTTTTGATGACCTCTTCTATTTCATTGCTTGAAATTGATTTATTTAAGTTGTGTATGTCCTCCTCATTCAGTTTAGGTAATTCATATGTCTCTAGTAACTTGTTGATGTCTTCGAGGTTTTCTGTTTTGTTGGAGTATAGATTTTCAAAAAAGCTTCTAAATATGTTTTGTATTTCACTCGTGTCTGTTGTGATATTTCCTTGTTCATTCCAAATTTTAGTAACTGGAGTATTCTCCCTCTTTCTCTTTGTTAGTGTGGCTAAGGACTTTTCAATTTTGTTTATTTGTTCAATGAACCAACTATTTATTGTGTTAATTTTTCAGATTGTTTCTTTTGTTTCAATTTCATTGACTTCAGCTCTGATTTTAACTATTTCCTGTTTTCTACTACTTTTGGTGTTGGTCTGCTCTTCTTTTTCTAGGGCTATGAGCTGTAGTGTTAAGTCATTTATTTGTTGATTTCTACTTCTTTTGTTGAATGTGCCCCAAGAAATAAATCTTCCTCTAAGTACTGCTTTCATAGTGTCCCAGAGATTTTGATATGATGTGTCTTTGTTCTCGTTTACTTCTAAGAATTCTTTTTAATTTCACTCCTGATGTCTTCTGTTATCCATTCATCATATAATAGCGTATTATTTAATCTCCAGGTTCTTTGGAGAAGTTTCTGTTTTTTATTTTGTCATTTATTTCTAATTTGAATCCATTATGATCTGATAGAGTACAAGGTAGTATCTCTATCTTCCTGTATTTGCTAACAGTAACTTTGTGGCATAAAATGTGGTCTATTTTAGAGAAGGATCCACGTGCTGCTGAGAAGAAAGTGTGTTCGTTCTTTGTTGGATGGTATATTCTATATATGTCTGTTAAGTCTAAATTGTTGATTGTGGAATTGAATTCTATGGTTTCTTTACTCAATTTTTGTTTGGAAGATCTATCCAGTGGTAAGAGAGGTGTGTTAAAATCATCTAGTTTTACTGTGTTGTGGTCTATTTGATTTCTGGAATTGAGAAGGATTTGTTTGACATACATGGATGAGTCAATCTTCGGGGCATAGATATTTATGATTGTTATGTCTTCCTGATTTATGCTTCCCTTAAGCAGTATGTAATGTCCTTCTTTATCCCTTCTGACTAGTTTTGGCTTGAAGTCCACATTATCTGAAATGAGGATGGATACTCCAACTTTTTTGCTGTGTCCGTGTGCATGCTATGTTTTTTCCAATCCTTTCACCTTTTGTCTATGGGTATCTCTTTCTATGAGATGAGTCTCTTGCAGGCAGCATATTGTTCAATTTTTCTTTTAAATCTAATCTGACAGTCTGTGTCTTTTGATTGATGAGTTCAGGCCATTAACATTCAGGGTTATTATTGTGGTATGATTTGTATTCCCAGTCATTTGACTCATTATTTTTTTTTTTTTCGGTGCTGAGGATTGAACCCAGGGCCTTGTGCTTACAAGGCAAGCACTCTACCAACTGAGCTATCTCCCCAGCCCTCATTATTGTTTTTTTGACATGATTTGGTTTCTCTTTTATTTGGCTCTTCCTTTAGGTTAATTCCTCCCATTGCTGATTTGCATCGTTGTTTTTCATCTCTTCCTCATGGAATATTTTGGTGAGAATGTTCTGTAATGCCAGCTTTCTCTTTGTAAATTCCTTTAGGTTTCGTTTATCATGGAAGGATCTTATTTCATCATCAAATCTGAAAGTAAATTTTGCTGGGTATAAGATTCTTGGTTGGCATCCGTTTTCTTTCATGACTTGTTAAATGTTCCAGGCCCTTCTAGGTTTTAGGGTCTAGATTGAGAAATCTGCTGATATTCTTATTAGTTTCCCCCTGAATGTAACTTGATTCTTTTCTCTCACAGCCTGTAAAATTCTGTCTTTATTTTGTATGTTAGTTATTTTCATAATAATGTGCCTTGGTGTGGGTCTGTTGCTATTTTGTATATTTGGAGTCCTATAAGCATCTTGTACTTGGTTTTCCATTTCATTCTTCATATTTGGGAAATTTACTGATATTTCATTGAATAGATTGTTCATTCCTTTCGTTTGTTTCTCTAGGCCTTCCTCAATCCCAATAATTCTTATGTTTGGCCTTTTCATGAGATCGCATAATTCTTGTAGGTTCTGTTCATGACTTCTTACCATCATTCCCCCATTTCTGTTTTATAAGAAAATCTTTTTTCTCCAGTTCTTTTCCTCTCTTATCTCTCCTTCCTGCCTATATGACTAGGCCTGGAATGCTCTCCCAGGGACAGTCTTCAATTTCCAGACTTCCAGAGGCAGATGGTTTTCATGGATTTCATTTCTTTGATCTGACTGATCCCGTATTTCTACACTAACTGCCTGTCCTTGATTCTGACTTCATTTCCCCCTCTAATTTTAGGAGCTCCTTTACTGCTGTAGGGAAGGGGGTTGATGACCACTGTGGCTTCTTCAGGCTGGATGGGGGAGCATGGGGCAAGCAGTTTGGAGTTCCCTTTTTAGAAATCGGGTTAATTGAGGGGTCCATGGTATAATTCTGGTTGGGAAGAGCAGGTTGTAAAGGCATCTGGGGATGGGTGCTTCTATGAGAAAAGAATAAAAAGACAAGAGTACTGAAATGAGATTAATACAATATAAATGTTGTAGAATCTGGAACATGCCAATGCATATCATAAAGATGACAGAAGTCAATAATTCCTCACCAGGGGGGGTGGAAAAACTGAGGAGTTGTTCCCATAACAAGGCCTAGCAGAGACTGGAAAGGACAAGGCCTTTATTTGGGAACTTTAACATTGTCTAGGTTATCAGGAATGTAAACACAACATTTAGTAGAGATACTAACAAGCATAGATTAAGCCTAACTGTGTCTGTTGGTTTTAAAGTGACTAAAAACTTCTGACTCTGGCAGTTTCTCTTGATAGTTTTCAGGCACATTTGCCTAAGAATCTTTTTTTGTAGCTTTTAGTCTTTATTCTAGTGGTCTAACACAAGTGTACATCTTAAGTTACATCTTAAGTTACATTGAACTATTATTTCTTTTAAATGCCCAAGAATGGCTATATTTTGGTTTTAACTGTTTTGCTGGGTGTCTAAGATCACGCTGATCAAATTGACCTGTTCCTGTCTGTTAAAGAGTCAGCTGAGTTTCCACAGGGGTCCCTCATAGAGAACTTAAGAACAACTTCTTAGCTCCATTAGTGCCATTGTTTAGGCAGGGTCTCCTTGATGAGGTGGCTTCCCTTGGAAGCATTAGGGGTATCTCCCTTTTTTCATGACCCTCCTCTGCAGCAGGTGCACTGACTAACTTTTCATCCTCTAGTGGCCTCATCAATCTCCCTGATTGGGAGGTTGTGTGACTCAGAGTTTCAAAGCTCCTTAGAGAAGTCCTTTTGACACTGGGTTCAGGCTGACTGAGGGCAAGACCCAAATACTGGCTTTTCTTGACCTCTGTATTTAATCTCAATCTCTAAGTTTGATCTTAACCATTCAGCAAGCCAGTCTCACCAGTCATAAAGTTAAGAGTGCTGGGCTTTAACTTCAATGTCTATAACTTTACAGTTATTAACCTCCTTTTATCTAATTGGTGTCTACATTATCTGTCCTATCGGTGATGACTTACTATTTATTTCAAGTTAATCTATGGTGTACTTCTGCAAAATATTAATCAGGCAACTGTTAGAGTTTGCAAGGAAAATACAAAATGGAATCACCAACAGTAAAACATTCAGTTTGTGTAATAGGTATCTTGAATTTTGGTTGAGTTATTCATTATATCCCCTGTTTGAGATCACAGTAATCTTTACAACAAACATCAAACTTTTGAACACAGCTTTAAATGAGATCAATGTCAGAGCTGATAGGACTTCTGTATAGAGCCTCCCCAGGGAGGGTACTGCCACAGCAGTTAGGCATCCTTTGCCCCTGCACAGGAACACTCCCAGGCACCAGGCATGCCACAGTCATGAGGTCAGAGATGCCAATCTCAATCACTGTTGTTTCATTTTTGCTACTGCACATTACCCTCTTTCTTAAATGTCATTTTAAGACATTCACATATATTGATCTTGAATCTATATGAACATTAGCTAACACAATTTAACATTATATCTAAAACATGAATCAAAGGCTGAGAGAGCTTTTAACTTTCCTTTTGTGTGGCAAAGTGGCAAAATGCTTTCATGTTTCATGATATTAACCTTTAAACAAATCAGGCTCTCAATAATTTTTAGAAATACATTTACATTCAAATTTCTTTTATCTCAGTGTAACAAATTTTACATATACCCTATTGATGACAGGTACAGACAAGGTTAATTTGGAGAATAGAAGCTTGATAAATTTTCTGCTTTAAAGGCTTGTATACCTGGAAAATATGAACACATTTAATATACAAAGAATAATGTTTAAGTATGTTACTCCATGGAATAACTTTACAAATTAATCAGATGTCCCTAACAAACTCATTTGAGTAATCCCATACATGTCAACTCTAATTCACTCATCTTATTGTAAAAAATACCAAGATATCAGACCAAAAAACAAATTATCAGACAAATATACCAACAGTATTTGCAGTCTCTTTTCCTGTGGAAGAAAAGTTCTAGAAAAATTGATGTTAGACATTTTATAAACATCAACATTTAATGAGTTTGACCACCTAGAGACTTGTGAGTTAATTTTAAAGACATTTTGCTTCTATTAGTTTACCCAATTTAAATTGAAGTTTTGAAAGTCATGTGAATTAAAAGTATTTGGATCCATTTTTTTAAATTTTAATTTTTATGTGCTCTTATATTTAACACAAATCAAAGACCTTGTAATGTTTATCTCCATTGCAATGTCACAGATGTTCCAAAATAACTCTAGAGTTGGATAAAAAGAAATGATTGAAAAATCATTAATCTAGGTATGTAGGATCAAAATTGTGAGCTCAAAAATATAGCATTTAAGAAAAACAAGAGTCCTAGAAGAAAAGTGATAATGGCCATTAATTATAGCATAAGAAAATGAGAAAGAGAAGGGCAGAGAGAAGAGGTAAAAAGGAGAGATGAAGTGTTCTCCCAGGAGAAATTTTAAATGGACACTTTTTGCCTTGGGTTTGAGACTAGTCTCCCACTGAGCATTTGGCTTCCTCCATTTACATTGATTGAGATCTGAAAGGAGCTAACTGGTTCTAGCAGAAATTTGATGTCTAGGGCATTTTAACCCTTTTTCCTGGTTAGTAATCAATTCAGGTTTGGATGCAAAAAATTGTTAAACATTATCTCCCACTACTTGTGGGGAAGGGGGCAGCTATATCATACTCCTTACTGGGACATGCCACTAATTGTTGGGCTTGTTAATCCCTCCACACCTGCGTATTCAAGACCTCATGGCAGGCAGACTAGGTGGACTGGGCAGTGGAATGGAAGCAGAAACAGAAGTGGGTAAAGGAGATGGAGAAGCAGGGGGAGACTGAAAAGCAGGGGCCAGAGGTGCCTGAGCCTGCAAGAAGAGCAAAGAAGCACAAGAAAGAAGAGACTTGAAGATAAGGAATCCCTTTCCATCTGTCTGCTTCCTCACAGAAGCTGTCTGTCATTACACAAATGAATTTTGATGGCTTTAAGCTGAGGGTCAGGCAAAGGGTTCCCAGGGTTGAATCTGCCAGAATGGAGGACCCAGGCCCCATGGTGGAGACTGATACTGCCCAATCTGTGGCCAGGGTGTCCCAAGGCCAGAGTAGTCGGCTGGAGATAAGGAGGCAGCACATTGATTGTGTCGTCACACAAGCACCAATGTGTGCCAGGCAAAAGCCGAGAGGGTTGAGGACCTGATATCAGGGTTTTCGAGTGAGACTGCAACTACAAGTGTGAGTGTGAGTGCAAGCACGAGATGAGCCTCAACCCTGAGAGAGAATCTCCACCATAAAATCAGAAACCTACCTGGCAGAAGCCTGACTAAGGGGACAGCCATAACTATAAAAGTTGTGGCTTAACATTCAAAATAAAGATAGGATTTTGAAGGCCGTGAGAGAAAAGCATCAGATTACATATAGGGGGAGACCAATATGGATAGCAGCAGACTTCTCAACCCAGACTCTAAAAGCTAGAAGGTCCTGGAACAATATATTTCAAGCTCTGAAAGAACATGGTTGCCAACCAAGAATCCTATACCCAGCAAAACTAACCTTCAGATTTGAAGATGAAATAAAATCCTTCCATGATAAACAAAAGTTTAAAAAATTTACAAATAGAAAGCCTGCACTACAGAATGTTCTCAACAAAATACTCCATGAGGAGGAAATGAAAAACAACAATGTAGGTCAGCAAAGGGAGGAACTACTGTAGAGAAAAATGACTCAAAGGAGAAACCAAGCCAACTTAAAAACCAAAAATAAACCAAATGACTGGGAATACAAATCACTTCTCAATAATAACCCTGAATGTTAATGGCCTAAACTCATCAATCAAAAGACATAGACTGGCAGAATGGATTAAAAAGAAAGACCAAACAATATGCTGCCTGCAAGAGACTCATCTCATACAAAAAGACATCCACAGACTAAAGGTGAAAGGACGGGAAAAAACCGACCACGCACATGGAATCAGTAAAAATCTGCAGGTTTAAATCATTACATTAGATAAAGTGGACTTCAAGCCAAAGTTAGTCAGAAAGGATAAAGAGGGACATTTCATACTGCTTAAGGGAACCATAAATCAAGAAGACATAACGATAGTAAATATTTATGCCCCAAACAATGTGCATCTCTGTACATCAAACAAATCCTTCTCAATTTCAGGAATCACATAGACGACAACACAATAATTATGGGTGACTTTAATGCACCTCTATCACCACTAGATAGATCTTCCAAACAAAATCCAACAAAAGAAACCATAGAAATCAATAACATAATCAATAACCTAGATTTAATAGACATATATAGAATATTCCATCCATCAAAGAGTGGATACACTTTCTTCTCAGCAGCACATGGAACCTTCTCGAAAATAAACCATATGTTATACCACAAAGCAGCCATTAGGAAATGCAAAAGAATAGAGATACTGTCTTGTGTTCTATCAGATCATAATGGACTGAGAATAGAAATCAATGACAAAATAAAAAAAGAGAAATTACTCCAACACCTGGAGATTAAACAATAAGCTTTTGAATGAAACATGGATAACAAAAAACATCAGGGAGGAGATAAAAAAATTTCTTAGAGGTCAATGAGAACGTCAATGCAACATATCAAAATCTCTGGGACACTATGAAAGCAGTGCTAAGAGGAAAATTCATTGCATGGAGCACATTCCAGAAAAGAATGAAAAGTCAACAACTAAATGACCTAACATTACAACTCAAAGCCCTAGAAAAAGAAGAACAGAATAACAGCAAAAGTAGTAGAAGACAGGAAATAATTAAAATCCGAGCTGAAATCAATGAAATTGAAACAAAAGAAACAGTTCAAAAAATTGACAAAACTAAAAGTTGATTCTTTGAGAAAGTAAACAAAATACACAAACCCTTAGCCACACTAACAAAGAGAAGGAGAGAGAAAACTCAAATTACTAAAATTCATGATGAAAAAGGAAATATCACAACACACACCACTGAGATACAGAACATAATGAGAAGTTACTTTGAAAATCTGTATTCCAACAAAATAGAAACTACCGATGACATTGACAAATTTTTAGACATATGCTCCTCCCCAAACTGAACCAGGAGGACATACACAATTTAAACAGATCAATATCAAGCAATGAAATAGAAGAAGCCATTAAAAATCTACCATCCAAGAAAAGCCCAGGACAAGATGGATTCTCAGCCAAGTTCTACAAGACCTTCAAAGAAGAACTCATTCCAATACTTCTCAAAGTATTCCAGAAAATAGAAAAGGAGGGAACCCTACCAAATGCATTCTATGAAGCTAATATCACCCTCACACCCAAACCAGGAAAAGACACATCAAGGAAAGAAAATTTTAGAGCAATATCCTTGATGAATATAGATGCAAAGATCCTTAACAAAATATTGGCAAACCATATCCAAAAACATAATAAGAAAATTGTGCACCATGATCAAGTGGGGTTCATCCCTGGAATGCAAGGATGGTTCAACATTCATAAATCAATAAACATAATCCATCATGTCAATAGACTTAAGGATAAGAATCATATGGTTATTTCAATTGACGCAGAAAAAGCATTCAACAAAATACAACACCCCTTCATGCTCAAAACACTAGAAAAAATAGGGATAGTAGGAACATACCTGAACATTGTAAAGGCTATTTATGCTAAACCCATGGCCAACATCATTCTTACTGAAGAAAAATTGAAAACATTACCTTTGAAAACAGGAAAAAGACAGGGATGTCCTCTTTCACCACTTCTATTCAACATTGTCCTCAAAAATCTAGCCAGAGAAATTAGGCAGACAAAGGAAATTAAAGGGATACAAATAGGAAAAGAGGAACTTAAGCTGTCACTATTTGTGGATGACATGATTCTATATTTAGAGGATCCAAAAACCTCCTCCAGAAAACTTGTAGACCTCATCAATGAATTCAGCAAAATAGCAGGCTATAAAATCATAAATCTGAAGCATTTTTATACTCAAGCGACGAAACAGCTGAAAGGGAAATGAGGAAAACAACCCCATTTGCAATAGCCTCAAAAAAAATAAAATACTTGGGAATCAATCTAACCAAAGAGGTAAAAGATCTCTACAATGAAAACTACAAAACATTGAAGAAAGAAATTGAGGAAGACCTTAGAAGATGGAAAGATCTCCCATGTTCTTGAATAGGCAGAATTAATATTGTCAAAATGGCCATACTACCAAAAGTGCTATACAGATTCAATGCAATTCCAATTAAAATCCCAATGACGTACCTCACACAAATAGAGCAAACAATCATGAAATTCATCTGGAAGAATAAGAAACCCAGAATAGCTAAAGCAATCCTTATCAGGAAGAATGAAACAGGGGGTATTGCAATACCAGAACTTCAACTATACTACAAAGCAATTGTAACAAAAACAGCATAGTATTGGTACCAAAATAGACAGGTAGATCAATGGTACAGAATAGAGGACATGGACACAAAACCAAATAAATACAATTTTCTCATACTAGACAAAGGTGCCAAAAATATGCAATGGAGAAAAGATAGCCTCTTCAACAAATGGTACTGGGAAAACTGGAAAACCATATGCAACAGAATGAAACTAAACCCCTATCTCTCACCCTGCACAAAAATCAACTCATAATGGCTCAAGGACCTTGAAATCAGACCAGAGACCCTGCATCTTGTAGAAGAAAAAGTAGGTCCAAATCTTCAACTTGTTGGCTTAGGATCAGACTTCCTTAACAGGACTGCCATAGTACAACAAATAAAAGCAAGAATCAATAAGTGGGATAGATTCAAACTAAATAGCTTTCTCTCATCAAAGGAAACTCTCAGCAATGCAAAGAGAGAGCCTATAGAGTGGGAGAATATCTTTGCCACTCATACTTATGTTAGAGCACTAATTTCCAGAATATATAAAGAACTCAAAAAACTCAACACGAAGAATACAAATAACCCAATCAACAAATGGGCAAAGAATTTGAACACTTTACAGAAGATCTACAAGCAATCAACAAACATATGAAAAAATGTTCACCATCTTTAGTAATAAGAGAAATGCAAATCAAAACTACACTAAGATTCCATCTCACCCCAATTAGAATGGTGATTATCAAGAATAGAAGCAACAATAGGTGTTGGAGAGGATGTGGGGTAGAAGGTACACTCATACATTGCTGGTGGGGCTGCAAATTTGTGCAGCCACTCTGGATAGCAGTGTGGAGATTCCTTAGAAAACTTGGAATGGACCTAGCATTTGACCCAGCTATCCCACTCCTCGGCCTATACCCAAAGGTCTTAAAATCAGCATGCTACAAAAATACAGCCACATCAATGTTCATAGCTGCTCAATTCACAATAGCCAAACTCTGGAACCAACCTAGGTGTCCTTCAATTCATGAATGGATAAAGAAACTGTTATATATATATATATATATATATATATATATATATATATATATATATATAATGGAATATTAGTCAGTTATAAAGAATAATAAAATTATTACATTTGCAGGCAAATGGATGAAATTGGAGACTATCATGCTAAGTGAGATAAGCCATTCTTAAAAATCCAAAAGACAACTGATCTCACTGATAAGCGGTTGATGACACATAATGGGGGTGAGAGGGGGGTAAGAATGGAGGAAGGAGGGTCTGTATAGATGGAAAAGAGGGGTGGGAGTGGTAGGGGGAAAGGAAAAAATAACGGGATGAATCAAACATCATTACCCTATGTAAAAGCATGATTATGCAAATGGTATGCTCTTACTCCATGTACAAACAGAAACAACATTTATCCCATTTGTTTACAATAAAAATAAATTTTAAAAAAAAAGTTGTGGCTGGTGGTACCCCCACCCCTCAGCTGCCTCAAGAGTCCCGGATAAACTGGCCTAGGGGAACCCACCTAGAGGACTCACCAATCTGAAGTCCGGTGATGGATGCAGAGCAGAGCGTCTGGGCAAAATGGAAGGTGAGGCTGTGTCCAGGGGGCACTGGGGCGTCAGATTGTGCTCCACTTGCTTAAGAGACAGTGGAGGAGTCCATCCCGAGTCATGGCACCAATGTAAGAAACCCACAAAAACTATGCCGGACACAGGAAATCACATAAGGGAGTTTATTGATCAAACAATGTCTCCCTGCAGGGTAAGAGAGAAAATGAGAGGAAAAGAGAAAGAGCGCATGCTGGAGAGTGGAAAAGTGAGGAGGAGAGAGAAAGCAAGTGAGTAGGAAATAGAAAGGATATCAGGGAAGCTATCCTTAAGCAGATTAATTCTGCCAGTCTAACAGGGAACCAATAACAGAGAAGGATACTTGCAAGTTGACTAATGAACCAATAGCTAGCTAGGGTGTTCACAGACTGACAAGCAGTTGGGAGGCGGGGATATGGGTGCAGCAGAAAGGGCAGGGAGAGCAGCTTTCAGACTGACAAGCTAGGTTGTGATGCAGCAGAAAAGTGGGGAAGCAGCTTTGTATTACAGTCAGGGCATTTTCAAATTTAAAAAATAGACCTCTAGAACACTCCAACCAACTCCCTGGTCCCCAAGAGGTGGGAAGACAGGAGGTGGAGGCAAGCCCCGTGGAGATACAGGAAGCAGGCTGAGGACTTAATCAATGGCCTTCATGCCTTTCAATGCCTGACTAACACAGAGTTTTTCAATGCTGTACCCCAAGATGACATGCATCCCTAAGCACACCAAAATGGGATCCTGCTCTCAGCCCCTCCCTCATCCTGTGAGGTCTCTCTCTTCCTAAATAAACCCAACTCTGCTTCCTCTTCCCTTCCATAACTGTCCATGGGTTTTAGTCTTCAAAGTTGTGAGGCAAGAACCTAGAAGGAAATTGGTGAAGAGGGGAATTTTGTCTCATCTCAGAACTCAGGATTCAGTCACAGGCTCACTGAGATTGTTATGGAAAGCTTGGTCCTTGTTCCCATGCCAATTCAATAGTGAGGGCATGGTTTTGAGAAAAAGGAAAAAAATGGTTCATTCCTTTGTAAGCAGAGGAGAAACACAGGGGACTCTTGTCTCACAGGATGATTCTGCCCATCAGGGAGAACACGGGGGAGTTTAAGGGGCAAATCAAAGGCTACATTCCATGTGTTCTCTGGAGTTGCAATTCACTTGTCTATTTGGGTGATGGTCATTTCTGAGATCTCCTGGTGCCACCCCCATGTCTGAGTTACTTAGTTCCTGTGGTGGTGTGTGTTCAAGGTCAGATAACTCAGCCTAGGATGAGGTAGAAAGGTGATTCAGTTTCCTCCAAGATCAAGGAGGGAGAGCTTAGGGAGAAGCAGGGAGAGAAGAAGTGAAAGAAATGTACTTTAAAAATAAGCTGCTGTGGCAGAGCAGCAAGAGCTATGTTCAAGCATAAAGTGGACCCCTGTGACAAGACTGTCAGACTACCATTGTTAGGCAGCAGTTATGGGTGACCAGGGTTTGGACTGAGGTTCCAACACTAGGCTTCCACAGACTGGACCAACCAAACCACGATGGGGTCACTCACGATGTATGCTGTGACCAGACTGAGACCTCAAGAGGACACCCAGCAAGACCAGGGTGTCCCCTCTATTTAGCCCTGAAGCAGCAAAAGTTGTCTGGTCAGCTAAGTTGCTGTTCTCTCATTTCTTCCACGGGGTAAAGCCCTTTGTTCTGTGCTGCCCATGTTTTCTAGAAGGGAGGCTTCCTGATGGCAACAAAAGAAGCCAGTTAGATATGTAACTGAACTTGTGATTTTGACTTTTTATTTAACAACTAAATGCACTTATTGTTAAAAACCAAAGGTGTCTTCTGACACTTCCTCGATCTTTCTCTGAGTTTCTCTAGGAAAAGCAGAGCATAGGAACAGCACAGCAGGCTGGGGGGCTCTTGGGTTCACAGAGGCCCACTGGCAATATCTGAAAGCTGGCTTTGATCGGGCATACACAGGAAGCACTGGAAGTCATTCATTTTTCCCTTCCTTTCTTCTTTGTTTTTCTTTCTGGGAATGGATCCCAGGGCCTCTGCGTGCTGTGCTGGGGCTCTACCCACAGAGCTGCACCCAGACTTGGAAGTCATTTAGAAGGAAGGAATACTTTACAGTGCAGGATAATTACTGCAGTTAGTGTTTACCTGACAAAACTGAGAGAACACCACATCTAACTCATCAGAGGTTGGAACAAAACTAGAAATACTAAAAACTACTGATGCACAATATTTCTGACATACTTTTTTTACTTTAATCACCTAAAAATTCCACAAGATGGATTTTGTTACTCTATGAATCAGAAGAGGATGGTGAGTCTCAGGGATGTTGAATGACTTTGCCTCAGGAGGGTCAGAAAGAGGTAAAATAGCACATTCCAGTTTGTCTCCAAAGTCCACACTGGTCTTTTCACATCATGTTTACTCCTGAAAAATAATTGATTTTTTTTTTTTGTAAACAAATGGGATACATGTTGTTTCTCTGTACATGGCGTAAAGGCATACCATTTGTGTAATCATAAATTTACATAGGGTAATATTGTTTGATTCATTCTGTTATTTTTCCATTCCCTCCCACCCCTCCCACCCTTCTTTTCCCTCTATACAGTCCTTCCTTCCTCCATTCTTGCCCCCCTCCCTAACCCTAACTCTAACCCTAACACTTACCCCTCCCACCCCCCATTATGTGTCATCATCCACTTATTCGCGATATCATTCGTCCTTTGTTTTTTTGAGATTGGCTTATCTCACTTAGCATGATATTCTCCAATTTCATCAATTTGCCTGCAAATGCCATAATTTTATCATTCTTTATGGCTGAGTAATATTCCATTGTATATATATACCACAGTTTCTTTATCCATTCATCAATTGAAAGACATCTAGGTTGGTTCCACAATCTGGCTATTATGAACTCAGCAGCTATGAACATTGATGTGGCTGTATCTCTGTAATATGCTGATTTTAAGTCCTTTGGGTATAGGCCAAGGAGTGGGATAGCTGGGTCAAATGGTGGTTCCATTCCAAGTTTTCTAAGGAGTCTCCACACTGCTTTCCAGAGAGGCTGCACTAGTTTGCAGACCCACCAGCAATGTATGAGTGTACGTTTCTCCCCACATCCTCGCCAACTCCTGTTGTTGCTTGTATTCTTGATAATCGCCATTCTAATTGGGGTGAGGTGGAATCCTAGAGTGGTTTTGATTTGCATTTCTCTTATTACTAGAGATGTTCATCATTTTTCCATATGTTTGTTGATTGCTTGTAGATCTTCTTCGGTGAAGTATCTATTCATTTCCTTAGCCCATTTGTCGATTGGATTATTTGCATTCTTGGTGTAGAGTTTTTTGAGTTCTTTATAGATTCTGGAGATTAGTGCTCTATCTGAAGTATGATTGGCAAAGATTTTCTCCCACTCTGTAGACTCTTTCTTCGCATTGCTGATGGTTTCCTTTGTTCAGAGAAGGCTTTTTAGTTTGAATCTATCCCAGTTATTGATTCTTGCTTTTATTTCTTGTGCTATGGGAGTCCTGTTGAGGAAGTCTGGTCCTAAGCCGACATGTTGAAGCTCTGGACCTACTTTTTCTGCTATAAGATGCAGCATCTCTGGTCTGATTCTGAGGTCCTTAATCCATTTTGAGTTTAGTTTTGTGCATGGTGAGAGATATGGGTTTAGTTCCTTTCTGTTGCATATGAATTTCCAATTCTCCCAGCACCATTTGTTGAAGAGGCTATCTTATCTCCATTGCATATTTTTGGCCCCTTTGTCTAGTATGAGAAAATTGTATTTATTTGGGTTTGTGTCCGTGTCCTCTATTCTGTACCATTGATCCACCTTTCTATTTTGGTACCAATACCATGCCGTTTTTGTTACTATTGCTTTGTAGTAGAGTTGAAGATCTGGTATTGCGATACCCCCTGCTTCACTCTTTCTGCCAAGGATTGCTTTAGCTATTCTGGGTTTTTTATTCTTCCAGATGAATTTCTTCATTGCTTGCTCTATTTCTGTAAGGTACATCATTGGGATTTTAATTGGAATTGCATTGAATCTGTATAGCACTTTTGGTAGTATGGCCATTTTGACAATATTAATTCTGCCTATTCAAAAACATGGGAGATCTTTCCATCTTCTAAGATTTTCTTTAATTTCTTCCTTTAGTGTTCTGTAGTTCTCATTGTAGAGGTCTTTCACCTCTTTTGTGAGATTGATTCCCAAGTATTTATTTTGTTCGATGCTATTGTGAATGGGGTAGTTTTCCTAATTTCTCTTTCTGAAGATTCATCACTTATGTATAAAAATGCCTTAGATATATGTGCGTTGATCTTATATCCCACTACTTTACTGAATTCACTTATGAGTTCTAAATGTTTTCTGGTGGAATTTCCAGGTTCCTCTAAATATATAATCATGTCATCAGCGAACAGGGATAGTTTGAGTTCTTCTTTTCCTATTCGTATCCCTTTAATTTCTTTGGTTTGTCTGATTGCTCTGGCTAGAGTCTCAAGGACGATGTTGAATAGAAGTGGTG